>NW_026648398.1:0-91031 GCF_030028045.1 Hippopotamus amphibius kiboko | reverse complement strand
TAACAATTGACACACTGTTAAAAGCTTATAATAACTGTGATAATAAAAAGTGTGAGATTTTATATAAACACTCACTATGCATTTCTATAGAGGTTTTATAATTAGGTAATAATAATTACAAAGAAAAGCACGTGCTACAGCTTGAAAAAAGCTGTTATGAATCGCATCTGTTGAGTGGGTAATAAACACTTACCGAAGGCTTTGTTATAAGGAGTTCTAAACATAAAGACAGTAAGTCTCTAAGACATGAGAATTTGAATAAGATTATATCAAACCATACTTCAACATTATTAGAAATATTACAGCAATACCCAAGTTCCTAAAGACAGAATAAGAATAGTATAATGTACTCTTTATATAACCGTACTTGTCAATTTTCTTTTTCTAATAGCAAATGAAAAAGCACAAATTTTGCTAAGTCAAGCACTCCTTTTACAGTACAGTTCTGTTTTAAATGCACTTGATAACAAAGTGTTAAATACTGAATGTCTTATTTTTTGTTACTGAGAAAGAATGTTCAAGCATGAGATTTATGCACAATCACTTATATGTAAAAGGAAACTGCAATAGACACTTATTTCCTTTAATCCTGATGTATCAATAGTTTCTGCAAAATTCTGTTGAAATTTTTTGTCGTACAGTAAGTCAGTGGACTTACCACATGGGAATACATTTTTGCTTGTGTGTATAATACCACCGTTTTTAATAGAGTTCAAGTATTCCAAATGTAACAATTTCTGAATGTTATATTAAATCGATATCACTGATTACTAATTATTACTTTCTGAAGTTCCCAAGCTGAACACTCATTCTGCCCAAAACACAACGAAATGTTGCAGGTTGTACTTCCCAATATTTCACCGGGTTGTTGAATAAACTTATTGCACTGTACAAAGACTTCTTCATCTTTGGCACTGTTGGGCAGAAGTCATTCACTCCCACTTTGGTAATTGAATTAGAATGAAGGAAGATTATCTGTTGTAGTGGGGAAAAGAGTAGATTAAAAATACATGATCAATGTAAAAAGAAGGTATTCTGTTCATAGTCAGCATTTGTTCATAGGTTTGTCTCTTTACTTTACACTGATTTGAATATGTTTCTCTTAAAATATATGTGCTCATTTATGCCTGTTAAATCCTTATTACAAGGGCTCAGACTCCTGTGTTATACACAAAAGTGCTCTATATGTGAAATGTGGTACAGGACTCATGCCAATGCCCAGGGCACACTGCCACTCTCCTCTGTCTCTGTCTCTCTCTTTCAGTCACTGACTCTCTGTCTCTGTCTGTCTGTGTCTCTCTCTATACACACACACACGTATGGGATGTATGTGTGTGTGTATGGGTACTTCAGTGCCATATTTACAATAATGTATTTTAAAAGTATTACAGACGAGCGGAAGAATAATATTTAATGCTCTGAGAATTAGACTTGAAATATGAATGTGAAGAATTTTTAGCTAGCATTTTCTGTGGTCAAAGGGAGAAGTGTAGAGCTGCTTTTTTGTAAATTTGACAGAAAACTACATCTGTTGACATCTTAAATGCATATCTGTAAGACAGCATCACTAGTTGAATCTTTATTTGCACCAATGGATAAAATACAATTTTGTAGGCTGTGCATATGTCTTATTAAGTTAATACTCAGAAAGAATGAACAATGTAGGACCTTCCTTTCATTCCTTTTAATTGCCCTTTAAATTCCTTCTTTGGACTTTTTTGGCAACTGAGATTTCTGGGAAGTAAAAACAATCTACTTAATTAACAATGTTTTGGCATATTAAAAAGAAGGAGCCTTTTGCTGGCAAGGCTAAGATACCAGTTCCAGCTGTTGTTAACTCTAGATTTTGCCTTGATGAAATTGATCTGAGCTGGTCATGAGAACTGTAGGCACGGCTAAAACCTCTAAGTTGTCTGTTGGGAGTCCTGCTGCCCTCAGTTAATCTTGGGGATTTTGTGACAGATGCTTTATATGGTTTCCTGGCAGCTCAGCAGTAGTGCAAGATGTAGTTTCCCACAGCACTGACCTCACTGGGAATGGGGAACAGTGCTGGACGTGGGTGTGTTTGCTTTGTGGACATACGTTGAATTGTGTCCTTATAACTATGTTTGTGTTATAATTCTGTTCATTTTTTAAAATGCTAGCAATATCATGGATAGATTTAAGATGCCCAGAAGCTGGGATCAGTGTTCTGGAGTAAAGTACTCAAAGACAGGACAGCTTGAGGGAGGAAAGACTCCAGTTGTGCTCACTGGTTAAAATAAACATTTAAAAGCAGCATTTTAAAAAATCAAAGCAAAAGTCGTAATCTTGAAATGAGCACCTGCCTATAGCACATCCATTTTGATGGCTTCTATCTTGTGTAGTGAATAAAACTTGTTTAAAGAAAAATTAGGAAGAAAATCTGGAAGGAGGTGGCTCCAGGCCCAGCTTTGTTCTCAATGTGTTTTCCCGTGGAAGATGAAGAATTGTATATAAAGAAAGCACATGAGAAAAATGGACTAAGGTGACATGAGATTAAGTAGGGATTCTTAGTTTGAGGTCCATAGATGGGAATCAGGAAGATCTGTGAAACTCCTAAAATTATGTGAAAATACTGTCTTCATTTTTATTCTTGGGAGTATCTAAAGCTTTATCAGATGTTCCAGCAATTCTGTGGCCCCTCCCAGCTAGTCAAGAGTTGCCAGATTAGAAGGAAAAGTTTTCTAATAATGAAGAACAACAAATGTGAGCCCTTAATGTTCCAAATACTGACTTTTGATTATATATTCTGGCCTGAGTTTTTAAAAAAGCATGTACACTTGTAATCTGGGGCACCACATCAATAGTAAAACTGCTGGGACTTCATCCACATGCTCTGCCTTCATGAAATCTTTGCAGAGTGAAAGGTTATGTAATTGTACTCGATTTCCTCCTGACCAGTCCTGCCTTTGTGTAGCCACTGCCACCCCGGAAACCTGAAATTAGCTGTTTCAGTACCTTTGCCACAATGGCCTTAGCAGTTTCAGGAGAAGAAACTGAGGGTCGAAAGTGGGTACCTGAGTGTTTTAGCTGATATCTCAATAGAAACCGGTCTTCTAACACTCTCCTAACTGCATAAAACACCTCAGGCAACCTAGAAGGTCTTTAAGATGTGAATTACCCTTGCTACTTGACTGATCTTTGCTTCAGATACTAATGTGTTTCATAAAAACAAAGAAAAGTACTAATATCTACAAAACACAAGTAGGATGTTTTACCTGGAGGTATTTCAACTCTTGTAATCCTGAAGGGATTTTCTTTAGTTTATTGTTTTCCAAGTGTATTTCTCTCACATGTGGTATGTTAGCAAGACTTCCATTTTCAATATCTGTGATTTTGTTGTTTCCTAGACCCAGCCTAAAAATGATATAAAATGCATCAACTCTTGAGCAGATGGTATGATACAGTTAGCTGAAAACACCACAACCAAGTTAGAAATATTTGTATATATTTTCAGAGAAAGGTATTTCATGGTTTCCTGTAATAACCTATTTCAGGATGTAACAGCCCTCCTCCACTGTCAGAAAATTTTCTACCTAACCTATATGCAACAAAAGGGACATTTGGAAAGCGTCCTTTTTCTCATTCCACTTGCTGTCCCTCTTCTGTTACTGAGACAGAATGATAGCAGATCCTTCGAGTTTTCCCTTAATTTTGAGTATGTTCCTGTGCACGTTCTCCAAGAAGTTTCATTTCTGTCTTCATCATATGGACTACCACTTCCAAATTAGGATTTGGGGGATGTTTACCTTTGCAGGTCTTTGTATCTTTTAAAATCCTCAAGTTCCACAGTTGAAATTTTATTATAATCTAAATGTAGCTCCAGTAAAGTTGAAGGTAGGCCTAGGGATAAGAAGAGACAATTGTATGTTAGATCAGATTAAGACCAAGCCCTGTTGATTATTTGTTTACTTGTGAAGTTTCACATTATAGACTTAGGCAGTTTTGGAGGATCTGCTTTTTAAAAAATTTTTTATTATGGGTAATTTCAAACATATTCAAAAATAATATTATGGGATACCACGTTGTTGCCCAGCTTCAACAATTATCTCCATTTTTCCAGTCTTGTTTCATCTACCCCAATAGTTATTTATTATTGATTTGTTTATTGATTTGTTTTTATTTATTCATTTCTATTTTTGCTGGAGTACTTAAAACCAAATTTCACATGTAATGTCATTTCACCTGCCAAGACTTCACTAGACATCTCTCACCCATAAGGTCATCTTTTTTTTTCCTTATATAACCATCATGTTAGTATCACATCTAACAAAAATAGCAACAATTCTTTACTGTCATCTAATATGCATCTCTCTAATGACCTCAAATGTATACCCAGTTGATTTGTTCAAGTCAGGATCCAAATAAAGTTTACAGGATACATTTGGGTCTTATATCTCTTTAAATCTCTTCTATTACTCTCTCCTTTTTCTCTTTTTTCTGTTGATTTGTTTCAGGTATTAATTTGTTTGAGATACTCATTTGTAGATTGAGCTGATGGCCTCCACATAACATAGTTTATCATGATTTCTAGCCTCTTTCTTTGTTATGACCTAATAGTTAGATATAGAGACCAAATTAGATTCAGCAAATCACTCTTTCATCTGATGGTCTTCATCCTCATTCATTGATTACTGCTACCTAGATTTATTATTTCATTAAGAATGAGAAAATGGTGATTTTCTGATTTTGTCATTCATTATGCATTTATTAGGTGAGATTCTTCTCTGAAGTATTTTCCTTCATTAATTATTTAGTTACTTTATAATACAGTTTTTATAGAAAAAGCAGCATAAATGCTTGATTTTTTTTCAAGTAATGAATTGGTGCAATGCCCAAAGGTGACCAATGAATTTTTTCTTATATCATTATGAGCACATGGATTTTTTCCCCCTGTTTTATATGTTTGATCCACTGCAGTATTTATTCTTTTCAATTAGTAGTAGTGTCTGCATAAGTTAAGAGGAGCATCTTCAGTGCCACTTGGCACGTGGCAGGTGCCTTGTGAATGTTTTCACCTTCTCTTATCACACCTACATGTTCTGACCCCAGCCCTCCCCAGATTGATTAAAGCTGGAGTGAAAGAGACTAACAAGAAAATTCAGTCAGATCTCAGTTTATTAATCCTACACATAAGATATTATTTTTCAACCAAAAGTTCTTATTGGCTAGCTAGGAAATACACTATCTTTTTCAACTATTGCTGAAACATTTCCTTACTTTATTAGTAGTAAAAACTGTTGAAGATAATTGAAGCATCCTTACGTATAGGAATACTCATCATGGCTGAATTTATGTTGATTTCATAATGTACTTTTAATTTTAAAAGTAAATAAACTACAGAGCAGGAAAATTCTAAACTGAGAGCGTTCTAACTTGAATTCTGATCGGTTTAGCTTAATTACATTTATGGAATGACTGTACTCGTTTTAATATGTAAAGGAAAAGGTTCTATCTTCAAAGATCTTAAAAACGAATTGAGCAAGTCTATTGTATATGCAAAAATCACTAGAAAAATATTATCGAGTGTGCCAGTCTATTCTAGAATATGCTGTAGCAAGTCAAAGAGGAGAAGAATCTCTCTTCATGTTGAGTCAGGAAAACTTCTTGGAAGAGGGTTTGTAGAATTTAAGGGGACTGTCCTCTCATGTGGATTTGGGTAGTTCAGTGACTGCCAACAAATGTAATATACTTTCATACAGATATTTCTATACCTACCCTATCTTCAGACAGGTCTCTCCTCCCCTCCACACAATGCTATTGTGTAACAGAATTTTCCAGATGAATAGGAAGGAAAACATTTTTCACTCTTCTTATGTTAACTTGTTGGGTCTGGTAAGAACCCTCTGGCCCTCTGCCTAATTCATCCTGTCCCAATGGGCAGTGATGATTGAATGATAACATTTAGGCAGTCCGCCTTAACATTTGAGCAAATAAGTCATAAAGACAAAAAGTGGCTTTTGAATGTCATAAGGATCTTAAAGCAGTAGTTATGTGAATTAAGAGGCTTGAAATTTAAATCTCTAAAGACATAAAATGTTCCTTTAGACTTTGGAAGAATCTTGAGAACTTCATGAGGAGTCAAAACTTCATTTTTAAGATACAGTTTGAAACTTAAAAGAAAATTACTCTCAGGATGTTTTGTAGTGCAAGAAAGCTGCTGGTGTAGATGTAAAGAGCAGTGATAACTTGGGGACCTCTGAGCCACAGCTCTGGGGTGGTGCCCTACCCTTCTGCTCCAGTACATCCTCGTAGCCTCTATCTCCACTCGGTCCTGTCCTGTTCCTCTTTCCCTTCACTCCATGTCAGCTTCCACCTTATGAAAGGGATTTACTTAACTTGTTAGGTTCAGTATGTATTTTTGTTGTTGTTGTTCTAAAGATTAGAAGGTAAATGTAACATTTTAGGTTTCTTATAGAAAAACAGCCACCTCCTTGAAAACTAAATTAAGGTTGTTTTTAATTGTGTAGCTCTGAGTTAAATTGATTTTTTTTTATGCTAAAAGAAATTCCACTTTTACTTTAGATGATTTTTCTCCTAAATGAAAGATTAATAACAGCGTTGCTTGATTAATAATAGCAGCTTTGGTAGGTCTTTTAAATTATCAGCATATGTTTGTTTTGTTAATCTTCTGGATCAGCTGAGTAGTAGAAAGGGGCTTATGGTAAAATAGAAGAAAAGAGGTTACTGCTGCTTTTACTGTGGATACTGAAAGACAGGGCTGTTTGAAAGGAAAATATGTTATTAATCATAGGAGTTATTTCTGATCTAGGTGTTAGCATAGAAGAGACAGAACTTGTCAGGGAGGAGGGAAGCAAGACTTTGAGCACGGGTTCAGAGAAAGGCAAATCCTATTTAATTAATCATCAGCCTGGCAGCTTGAAAGTAATACATTAGAAAACTGGTCCGGTGACAAAATTAGGAAGCATTTTACTTTGAGGCACCAGCTTCAGTTCACATGATAGAGCACTGTGCTCATTCTGGTATTGGTTATGTCATGAGAGAATGTTTACTATGTGCCTAACATTGTCTTCAGACCTTTCTGTGCGTTAGCCCACTAATCTGCACAGCACCCCTGTGGAAAAAAAAATGAGGTGTAGAGTGCCTCACCCAGAGTATATACCCATCCCTGCCAGAGCCAGCGTCTGCCCCAGTCCCTCCTCACAAGCCCCACCCTGAACCACTGGTGCAAGGCTGGGAGAAAGGTCTCTGGCCCTGTGCATCTTCCTCTGTTTTCTTCTCTACAGAATTCTTACCTCTAACAGACACTTCACAGAATGACAAGTATAGATGATTAAATGTTATGAAAGAGACAGAAGATAAAAAAGGTCATTGCTTCTTAATGTTTTCCTCGCTGGGGAAAAAAAGATTCTGGCTTCATACTGTCAAAAAAAAGAAAAAAGCACTACATATGGCTCTTTATGTGTACATGAGAAAACACTGAATTTCATACTACACTGGCCAGATATGCTGGTGGAAAGGATTCTAATTACAGTGTGGTTTTGACAATGTGTACAGTTTACAACATTACATTTAATGGTCATTTGAAAATGACAATTTAAAAAATACTGTGTAAATACAAACCTTTAGGAATTGAGGTCAGTTTTGCTTCTGCAATTCTGATATGGAACGCTGTTACCCCTTCAAATGCCCCTGGTTCAATCCCATTATTATCAAGAGGGTTTGCACTCATTTCTGTGGGGGGAAATTATATAATTTTAGCATACATATGTTGTATATGACAGAAACTCACAGTGCAGAGATGCCCATCCCAAGAAAATTCTAAGAAGTTTGAGCATTATCCTTCAGACTGTTCTTCACTCAGTATCTGTTTCTGTGTCTGTCTACTCTCCTTTCTGTTAGTCTCAGAAGCAGACTGCTTTGTATTACATAGGCTGGAATATATAACAGCTTTACTATTTTGCTTTGAATTACTAAGCCAATAACTTATCATTTTTTCTCAACCATAAGCACGATCAAGGTTTCATTTTAGTAATATTACAGTAGGAAAAAAGACCATCCGTCACATAATTCAAAACCTTTGTGTTTTCCAGTGTACATTTATTTATTTGTCAACTAAACTTTTAAAATTGTAAGTCGATTAGAAATTATATGATTAACAGAGGAAGTGCCAGAAAGTGAGGCTGTTTGGTAAGTGCCAGGCACTTGGTTGAATTAAATGAGTACATAAATGAATGAGAATATTGGCTAGGAATTTTGAATGGATATTGTAGGGGAAGATGGCATGGTTATACCATGGGTGCTAGAAGTAAAATAGTGTCTAGAATTGGAAGTATACAATAAAAATGCCTTAGATGAATTATCCTAAAGTGGATAATGAAAAGTTAGATGTACACTCCAAATAATATCTGAATTAATGTTGTAGGCTGTATTTGAGTAGTTTTTATAATACATTAAAAATGATACCTTTAAATTAAATAAGAATTACAGATTTTAACCAATTAAGTGCAGTCAGAAAACAGAAACAACACTAGGAGATTCTTAAGAGTGCATGTGTATTTATATTACAAGAGGTGTATTTCTTTAAGTGCTATAAGTTTTGATACTTTGATTTATGAATGGCTTATCTAAGTAAAGCTTATTAGATTAAAAAAATTAATTTTGGAAATCATCAGTCCTAAAGTTGTTAATGATGATAGAGCTCTACATCTGCATATTGCTTATAATTTCAAAATGTTCCATTTATTTGCAAAAACTTACCTAGAACATGTAAAGCATTCATTCCTTTGAACGTCTCCTTGTGTATTTTCTTAACTTTATTGTCATGAATTCTGAGTTCTGCTAACGATTTGGGAAGATTAAGAGGTATTTCACTTAGTTGATTGTGAGACAAATATAGCCTTCGCAACTTCTTTGTGGTTAGAAAGGCTTTGGGGTGAATCTTTGTTAGCTTGTTGTTGTTCAGAATCAAAGCCTAGATAAAGCATAAAAAGTTACAACGTATCAGGAAGTGGATTCGATTTACCAGTATTCTACAGTGATTAGTCACTCATGGAAATCAAGGCAAATTATGTCATTCATATACTTTATTAACCATGTAAATAATTCTCCAGCCCAATCTAAACCATATACACACACACACCCACACCCACACACACACACACACACACACACACACACAAACTACTGAGTTGGAACAGTGCAAAGCTTTGACAATTGGTTTCATGACTTTGGTTTGTCTTTGAGTAGGTGAGGTGTTCACGTGTTTAAGGCACCCCTCTCCCATTTCTCTTCATGAAAGTGATGGATGGTATTATCTTTATCTTATCTTAAAACCTCTTCACTCGACAAAATTAAGTTCAGTACACAACAAATACATTTTTGCATCTACTCTTAAAACCTCACTTCTGTCTTGTTTACTAATATGTACCATTTTCCCCCAGGATAGAGGCCTGTAAGAATAAATTCCTACAAAGTGTCCTTAGCATGTTGACATATTTTAGACACTGGGTGGGGGGGGGGGGTGTGGTAGTAGGTTCTGGGGAATGACTCAACCCCTCCTCAGTTCTGTGGCTGTTTCTCAGTGCAGCATGGCAGCACCCTTCAGAGGAGACACAACCCCAGACAGTGAAAGAGCTTCTAGCAGCCTGAATCTGCTTTCCCCACTGCCAGGCCCTTTGTGCCATGTTGAGGGTTCTGACTGCAGCCATCTGCTGGGAACTTCAGAACCCAGAACTGGGAAAGTCCTTGGTAACCAGGGCTTGCCAGTCACCTAGTAACTATTTTCAAAATGTGCCAGATTTTGCAGAAAGAATTTTCAGTGTGTCCCAAGGGCAATGGCAGATGGTTTAGCATTCCTAGGACTTGCTGTACCTCTCTGCTAACCTGGATCCTCTCATTCTTTCTGGGAGCAGCTGTAGATTCTTTCATTTTATGACTTCTGTCCCCGGTCCCATTCTACAACAATCTTTCCATTGTTTCCAGACTGACTTAATACGCCTTTCTGGTGTTATTCACATTGTTGTTTCACAGAAGAAACACAAATACTTGGGCAGTTAAACTCCCTTTATTGTTGTATTTACTGGTTTCACTGTAGACCCTTAGTGTCTCCTTTTTCTTACCTTCCTTTGAGACACATCACTACTTTTAACAATTTCAGCTGAGAAAGGTTAAGCCTAGAAGAATTTAAACTACATTTTTGTTACCAATTGGTAAAATATACTCCTTCCTGTGTGCTGCCAATTTAGAATTTGTTCTCTTTTCGTTTGGTTATACTGAAAAAAGTGAGGGAACAGGGGATATTTAAGAACTTGGCAAGCTCTCACTCAACCCCATGAGGTAAATTTAGCAGAAATTATTTCTCTCCTCTTAGTGATGAGGCAGTTGGCACAGTGAAGAAAAGCGACTTGCCTCCTGCTGGGCCCCGCCCCTCTGCCCCCCATGCTTCACTCTTCCTCTTGTGCACGTCCTGTGGGCTGCCACTGTCAGGAGCCCCAAAGGGAATGTGTGCCTCAGTTAGATCCAACTATGATGAACGGGGTTTTGTTTTTTTTCCCCTGGTTAAGACATGCAAAAGTCAGAGCTGCATGAAAGGAAGTATAAATAATACAAAATGGGGTAAGAGTTTTAACCCCATCAAATGCTGCCCCAGCAGGTTCGGTTAGCACAGCGTCTCCAGTTAAGCAGTACTTTCAGTGTTGGCTTTCACATGAAAATTTCAAAAGTAGCAGTCACAGAGTCCCAAACAGTGTGGTTATGTGTAAGGACACAGAATGAGAAAAGTATAATCTTTCAGCGGTAGGACAATAAGTCTTCATGATGAATGTGGCTGTAATAATGGGCTGGAAGTGAACTGGGAGAGAGTGTGTGTGTGTAATGCTTTCACTTAGCCTGTAACACTGGATTGCTCTTTGTGTAAGAACCAGAATGCCAAACAAGCAGCTAAAACATAATATAGAGAATTTATAGGATATCTGAAAAGAAAAAATTCTGATTATCTTTAAAAACAAGTACCATATGAGATGATACTATAATTAAATAAATGTTTTGAAATACACAACATGCTCACAATTCAAGTATAAAGTGTGTGCTTTGAAAAGTGCTTTACACTCATACGTTGGCCAGTCTGGAAACACTAGGCTGGTGGCAATAGTAGTTAACAGTTGGACTCTGAGCACCTTACATGCATTCACTTGTCTAAATCACCACTCTGAATTCCATGCTATTATTACACCTCTTTTACAGCTGAAGAAGGTTGGACTTACAGAAGTAAGCCACCTTCGCAATACTTCCACTTCTGGTGGAACTAAGATTCCAGCTCAGGACTGCTGAGCTCCAGAACACTCACTTCCAACACAGTGCCATCTAAAAACTGACTGAAAGGAAGTTAAGGAGGCCTAAGACAGCTCCTGACACCTTTTAGATTCTCATTTCTCAGTGAATAACAGGAGTGCATATGGACTAAGTCCCTGGAATACTCCTAAAATGTAACAAAATAATATGACAAATTAAAAATTCTTCATGACTTCAGTATTAAATATGACATTAATTATTGTGGTTGCATAGATAAATATAGATTGAAGAAGTTGTAGAAGCATTCATAGGCTATATTTCCAGCTTCCGAAGGTGAAATAGTGGCCTTGCTATCCTCTAAGAGTCTGTGTGGTCTGAAGTTAGTGGTGTAGACTGCATGGATTCTCGGTGTGGACACCACTGTGCTATTTCTGATTGTCTTAATATTTAAGTGAGGCCTCAGTTATAAGGTAAATATATGCTCTTCCATTTGCGCTTTTTTTTTTTTTTTAACATGGAAGCTTTATTATATATGGAACCTAACCAAATCCACACAGTACATTTGAAAGGAAAGGGACAATCAAGGCCCCATGAGCCCCACCACCTGTCAGTGCAGGGAAGAATGTGGCTTTCCAGGGAGGGTGACCTGGGTTTCTCTGGGCCCAGGCCTTGGCAAAGGGGATTTAGCAAGAGAGCTTAAGTAAAAAGCACCTTGCATGGTGCCTGGCACATAATCATCCAGCTGACAGGTAGGCACAGGTTTCATGATGGAACTTGGGAGCCCCTTTCCCTGCTGGCTGGGATGGCTCAGCAGGGTTCATGCAGGTAGGGTGGCCTCAAGCCTCTCAGATGTAGGAAGAGAACAGGCCTGCAGGGATGGCAGCAAGAGACTGTTGTGGTCATGATATCTCTACCTTTTCCTCCTAGTGCCTTGCAGATAATGGTTTACATTTCTTCTCTCCAGCACAGCATGAAAATGTGGAAAAATGGCCTGGAGGAGCAGTATTATCTTACCCACCAGAGCCTAGTGCAGAAAAGGGGCTGCCCCACTCTAACGCCACTCTGAGGGAAAGAGATGACACCCCATGTCTGTGACAGTGTGCAATCAGGCTCTCCCTCAAACCCGATTTCAGATAGAATTAGAAATTTTACCTGCTAAAATCTAAAGGCTCAAAATGTTAAATAGAAAAATAAAAATGTTTTAAATCTTAGACAATTAAAATATTTTAATGAATATAGTACGGAAAAGTTCTTTTTCGTCTTTAGAGATCTAGAAAAAAGCCATATTAGTCAATTACGTATATTGCACGTGCTGCTGTTAGAGCTTCGTGGTTTCTTAAGACAAGGCGGTGGGTTTGGGTACTGCTTTTCTTACATTGTACACTAATGAGTTCCTGGAAATAACCATAGTTTTATTATATTAGTGTATAGTGACTGATTACCTACATAGATCATAAGCTCATCTAAGGACCACTTATTTGAATTCTTAGCCCACTGCCTTTCACCTGGCTGTTATTCAGTAAACATCAGTTGAATTAAATTATTAATTGAATTAAATCTATAGTTTTTCATTAACTAGAACACTGATGAAAAACAGGAATTTTGTCTCGCATCACACACAGAAAAGTAAGACTTGTTTACGCAAACACAAATACAAGTAATCAGTTTAGCAGTGATAGAGATTTTCACTTAAATATTTGAAAATACAAGCATGTATTCTTACATAAAGTGAGATGAGTCCTTTAAAATCATTTTCTTTGATTTCCTTAATTTTATTGTTTTGAAGGTCAACCATTCGAGTATCAAATGGAATGTTGCTTGGGACGGAGGACAAACCTGAGAAATAAACAAACACATTGCATACATGTTACATGCTAAAGATGAGATTGCTGGTGTGACAGAAATGTGCCTTTTTAAAAATTCATGGTGGGGCTTCCTAGGTGGCGCAGTGGTTAAGAATCCACCTGCCAATGCAGAGGTTACGGGTTCGATCCCAGCTCCAGGAAGATCCCACATGCCGCGGAGCAACTAAGCCCGTGTGCCACAAAAAAAAAAAAAAAAAAAAATTCATGGTTACCATTAAGTAATAGATGACTTAACATGTAACAGATGACAAAAACATTGTTCTTTAGAAAGGCCTAAAGATCTTATCAAGTAACTTTATTGTTACAAGGTGTCTAGCTGGGTCTTGCCATCACTGTCAGTCTGCTGCAAGGTGACATTAAATGGAGCTAAGCTGCCGGGTTCTAATATGACTGCAAGGAGGAGACCTACGTACAGCACAGCTGCGGCTGATGCACTTTTGACTGAAGAATATTAACATTCTCTGCAGATTTTCAGGCAGCTGTGTGCTGAATTGGAGCCTGTGGGTTTTGATCATTTTAAGAAACATCAGCATTTTAAAAAGCTTAGAAAATAGATAAGTTAGATTATTTTCATGTACACAATCAAAAACTTTACCACCCATTTCCTTTAATAGTGAGCTCCTCTAATTAGTCGTAAATTACCTGGTTTACAAAAAATCATTCATCCATAACATATCATTAACATCTAGGTGTGTGGTATACCTTTACTGGATTTGTCATCCACAGCGTCAGTTCTTTTCTAGCCACGTACTCTAGTGAGAGTGTTCTTTTCTGTCAGCTCAGCAGCTGTATCCTCCTTTTTGTGTAGGCATTCAGTAAATGTTAATTAGATCATTTAAAGACTTAAATGTGTTTTTCCTCTCTTAAAGAAGCGGAAAATTGCCAGGTGCTGTACTGGTGCATTTCTTCCTTTCCTTGCTTTGCCTAAATGGCTGAACATGTGCACCTCTGATTGTTGTCACACATTTCATACGATAATTATGCTTGATGAGCAAGGGGGCTCCTTGGTTTTCCCCAACATTTTATTATTGAAATGTTCAAACATACAGAAAAGTTTAAAGAATTTTACAGTGAAAACTCATATTCCTTTTTCTCCCATCAACATTTTACTATACTATACTCACTGTCCACCATCAGTTGATCTTTTTTATGTATTTTAAAGTGAGTTTCAGATATTACTACACTTTTAGTGGAGCCATCCTTACTCCTTAAGAGTAGTATTATATTTAATGGCCCCAGATTGAAGAATTTAATATTTAAATACTGTGAATATATCAACATTCCACTTGACAACCTTCAGTACTTCCCCCTTTATACTTTAAAAATGACAATTCTTTTAAGAAGTTTGACATAGACGGAAAGAGGGAATGGGGGTAACTTGATTGGTTACCAAAGTCTTACCCCGAACCAACCAGTTTACATCCAGCAGTTTTGTTAAGAGACTACTTTGGTTTTCGAAAATGAAGTGGAAGATCTTATAGGAAGGTAGAGGTTCTGCAGACAGGATCTTGTAACATAGACTTTGACAAATCTTCCCCTTCCCTACCCGTGATGAATTTGGAAGCTCTGAAAAGAATTTCACTTCCTGAGGGAAAAAGAATGTTAAGTGTCCTTTTAATTTTCAGTTGTCATGGGGGAGGCGATGTTTACGCTGCTAACAGTGCCATGCTATTTTAAAGGTATGTGTCAGACTGTTACAGATATTCTTGAGTGAATTTTATTTAGATTTTTTTCAAAGCTAAATATTCAAGAGACCATGTAAGTAAAACACTATTTGCAATCAACTGACTGTCATGAGGCAGTTCAGGTTATCTCAGTTCTTTGATGGCAGTCACATACTGGAGCAGAGCTATGCAATGTTTCCTTCAAGATGTTTAAGTTGAAGTAGATGACTTTGTGCTGGAGCGAATATGAAGGCCATCACACGAGGATGGTGTGTGCTAAAGGTGAACATCTCCTAAGTCAAAGTCTTACCCTGAACCAACCAATTTACATCCAGCAGTATCAAAGTAGGTACATATATATTTACCCTGATCTTTGTTTAGCAAAGTGTTTTCTTATGCTTCAACTCTATAATTGATAGTGGAGTTTTTTTCCTGCATGGGATGCATCTTAAAAATGACAGTACCAAAAGAAGAAAAAAAAAAAAAAAAAGACCTTCTGGTATTCCCTGATCTAACCTTCTCTTACACCAGGGTCTGTTTCAGCTTCTACATTTCTCCTTTCTGCTGCTCTTCCCACAGTCATCCTTGCATGTGCTTCCAGACCAGCTTTTCTCAAACACTGTTTGCATCTTGTCATCTCTTTCTTACAACAATGCCAAATGTTAAGCTTAAAGCTTTTTCCTGGCCTGTGTATTTCATTAAGACTTTCCCAGTGATTCTAGCTGATAATAATATCCTCTTTTTCTGGATGTTCTTTGTTCACCTTTCTCATTATGTCCCATAATGACACATTTTTTCAAAGTCTCTGCAGTTCACTGTAACAAGCTTTGACTGTTGCCACGAATGCTGTGGCAGTAGGAAATGAATCTAAAGCTTGCAGAGGCACTATCTGCTCATATGCACTCAGGAAGTGGCCTTAATGGGCCTCCAAGTCCAGAATGGGAGGTGTGTGCCATGCTTTTGACTTCCTCCAAGTGGGTCAAGTCTGAGCCATCCCCTCTTTTGAAAATAGCTGAGTACGACAGTTCTTAATGTGCATTCCTGTTACACCTCTCCCTGAGTATGCCCTTCTATTTGAGAACACCTTCATTAGGAGTATTAAAAGAATAAAATATACATTTTTAAGAGACTAGAAAGTGGTTTTTAGTTCAGCCATTTCTTTTCTAGGTAGTTTTAAACCCAAGTCATAAATGTCTAGATTAGAGATTTCACAAGCTCTATAACCTATTTATTATTCTGGACAGGCAACTTGTTATTGTAGAATTTTGCTAGGAAGCAGAGTTTCAACCAGCTGACATGCGATAAGATGAAACCACAGTGACATCCATTGTCTCTGACGGAAATTAAAATGAGGTACTGATTCTGACTTGGAAAGAGAAGGAAGTTCTGTATATGAAATTTCCATTGTTTTCCTCTGAATTTTCTGGATATTAAAAATAAGCTTGGATATACTTTGGGATTCGTTATACTTTTCAGAAATTTAAATGAAAAATTCCTTTACAATATGCTGATTTTTTGAAACTTCAGTGAGGTCTTTCCCTATTCTTCAAATTTTGCCAGAATGACATTACTCTTCAAAACCAGTGGACGTGTTCTTACCTAGATCAGAACAGTGCACAACTCTCGAGTAGCACTGGCATCCAAACGGACATGTTGGGAACAGATCAAATGGGAAGAAGGGGTTAACTGGCTCTCTCGTTGGAAAAAGAGAGTTGTCAGCATCTCCGTCACCTTCATCCTCCATGTCCTTCAGCATCATATTCTTCAGTGCCATGTATGAAGGGCGAAATGAGGGTTTGGCAGAGCACAAAGTCAAGAACAGTAGGATTACATACTCCTTCATGTTGTCCTGGGTAGGGGACCAATCTAGAACTAAGTAGACATTGAAGATTAAGTTAAAGTTTAAATCAGTACAGTTCCTGCTGCTGTACATTTCTCAGAGCTGACGAGTACAATGAAATGGCATTCTTATTTGTTACCAGTGTGAGAATAAGTTTATTTAAAGTTTTTGGAAAGCAATTAAGCAATATGCCTTGGAAGCTTTATAAATATCTTTATTTTTCATCTAGTAACTCTACCTTTGGCATCTGGTCTCAGGAAACAATTCTAACGTGCATAAAAGTGTTCATCACAGAATTATATATAATAGCAAAAAAGTTAAAGATAGATTTTACAGTGAAAACTCATATTCCTTTTTCTCCCATCAACATTTTACTATACTATACTCACTGTCCACCATCAGTTGATCTTTTTTATGTATTTTAAAGTGAGTTTCAGATATTACTACACTTTTAGTGGAGCCATCCTTACTCCTTAAGAGTAGTATTATATTTAATGGCCCCAGATTGAAGAATTTAATATTTAAATACTGTGAATATATCAACATTCCACTTGACAACCTTCAGTACTTCCCCCTTTATACTTTAAAAATGACAATTCTTTTAAGAAGTTTGACATAGACGGAAAGAGGGAATGGGGGTAACTTGATTGGTTACCAAAGTCTTACCCCGAACCAACCAGTTTACATCCAGCAGTTTTGTTAAGAGACTACTTTGGTTTTCGAAAATGAAGTGGAAGATCTTATAGGAAGGTAGAGGTATAGGGAAACAGGAAAATAAAATAGGGTGTATATATTCCATGAAATACTTTGGAACTCACAGAATGTTTGCAAAGATAGTTAAAAATATGAAATACTGTTTTTTGAAATAAAAGAAAATATAAAAAATTTATACATCATATACTTACAAACACACACACAAAAAAACCTGGCACAAATATACCTAATTAAAGATAATATCTGGGTGATAGAGTCATGAATTACTTGTGTCTTTTTTTCCTTCTTTCATTTCTATACTGAGCAATAATAACTACATTTATACTTAGGAAACTATAAATGTTTTTAGAAACAAAAACAGATTATCATACCTGACTCTATGCCTAAAATCCTTCCATTGCCTTAATATCTATGTCACTTTTAAAGTAAAATCCTTCATGTCCCTTTAGCACATCTGAAAGTTTTCTTTTACTTCTCTCCCACCATCCTCCAGCCTCACTCTCAGAGCTGGCTATTTTTTCCACAGTGTTATTGGATTTCTTCCTTCCAAGCTATTCCATTATCTAATACCTGATCCAAAGCATCTGAGATCCAGGCTATTCTTTCTTACTCATCTTTCCCCTGAGTTCCTTTTGTTTTACTTTTTTTTGGGGGGTGGTGATGCTATCAGTAGTATTTTTTAAAGCCCACACAAAACTGGAATGTAAAGTGAGAAGCTTCTGAGAATAGATTTGTCATCATCTGATGGCGGATATTCCTACAGGTATGTTTACATATCATGGTTTCTTAACTGTCGACTGTGAAACATATATTCTTTGTAATTTTCAAAGATTAAAAGCATTATGATATCATCTGAAACAGACTTATGCCTGTCTTCCCCGTGGGGCATGCGGTGAGCTGCACATAATGCCCATTGATGAGTCTGTATCCTGACAGAGGGAGTCCATACCCAGCCAGGTCACCCAGCAGTGTGTCTGTCCTGCTGTTCCTGAGCACCAGACAGCACGTTAGCCACAACGGGCTTGTAGCATCAGTCAGAACTGGTCCAGCCTCAGGAAGACCTGGCCCCCCAAATCCTTGAATTATGCCAGCTTTTTACAATTTTCTGGAACCCTGAAATCAGCTTTAATGTCTCTCCACAGCCTTGCTTTTTCTGGACTTAAGAATCAGAATGGAACTAATGAACTTAAAATATTGATTTGTATATGTATATCTTTTAATCATCAGAGAAAGCTTTTAAAAAAAGAACCCTACTGTCATCAGTGATTAATCTGATAATTAACATTGTTTAACTCTTAGAAATCTATATGGCAACATGCACATTTTGCCCACTGGGTGGCTGGACATCACCAGCCTTACCAGGTTTCCCTATGATAACTCACACTCCATTGTACTAGGAAAGGGGAGACAACAGGACACAGAACAGCAGAAAATATTTATATTTTTATAATCTTACTCTGACTCCCACCTTAGAACCAGCTCTGGCCTCCCATCTCTACACTGCCATGTGGAATTGTCAATTCAATTTATTCTAGACCTATCTGTCACATTAACCAGGAGCAGTGGGAGATACAGGTAGCTTCAGTGGCTTCCCCAAGGCCACATGACCAAATCGAACTAGAATTCGAGTTGGAGCTTATGTGTCTCAACCCATCCTTTGCATCTTCTGCTGCAACCCACCAGGACCACTCTCCTTTATCTTCTTTTACCTAGTGGCTTCTGTCATCTCCTTTCTAGCCAGTCCACATGTTGCTGTCTGATATACATCTGTACATAAAGGAGTGCACTTACAGCTTTTGGAGGGTGGAAATGGGATTGGTAGTGTGGGCAGACTTGTATGGTGCAGAGAGGCATTGTGCTGGCAACTCAAGGCCCAGCAGCTTCTTCTAGCTGGCCCTGGGGACAGGCAGGTTACTATTCCAGTCACCCGGGAGTCCTGGCACAGGCACCCGGTTATGGTCACCTGGCCTCCATTTCCAGCATCACTCTGGCACATCATTTCTGCTCTTGGCTGCCTGCCTAACTTTGCTCCATTATGTTTCTTGACCATAGGCCTCTTTGTGGTTCCTGGCTCCTTAATGCTTGGTGCCCTGCCTTGCCTTGACTTCCAGAATTCTCATTCTTGAGCGAATTTAGCTCTTGGTCCTTAGCAAAACCAAAGCTTGTCCCTGGTACCAATTTATTCTTTAAGACTGTTCTGCATCGCAGCTCTATCTTCTAGGTCCATAGCTGCCCCTGACCTTACTTGACCTTGATAGAGAAGTTAGTGAACTGAATGTCATTTGAGATCCTATCTCTGGCTTTCTTTGAGGTTGCTGGAGTTTCTCGTTGGGCATTTATCAAGTACCCACTCTGTACCAAGTACAGTGTTAAGATACAGCATCCATGAAGTAGAACATGTTTGGATGCTTTCAACGGGCATGCCTCTCCCTATCCACCTCTCTCATGCTTCCTTGCTCAAAAAACAACACCACAGCTCCTAATCCACTGCTCTCAAGTCAGTGTGTGATTATTGTAAAAGTTAATACTTGAATGTCAGGTGCGCTAAGAGGAAAACTAAAAAATAAATGCTCAAGTTAGTAAATAGAACTAAATCGCAGGTGGTCAGTGCTGACTGTGTACACTGTGGCTCTAACATTTTGAAGAATCTCCAGGTGTGTGGTCCCCAGACTCTGAAAGTGAAATTCTTCACCATAAGTGTGCGTGCTCCTCATAACGCTCAGTTTACTCTATGAGACCAATAGAAATAAAGACATCTATAAAAGGTACATATGTGAAAAAAGGTTGGAATAGAAGACCCAAACCTAATAAGAGGGATGGTGGGATTATGAGTGAAGGCTTATTTTCTTGTCTATGGTACGTATTTTTCAAATTATTATTTTGCTTTTATTTTAAATGGCAATCTGCCAAAAAAAAAATTGTCTTTGCTCTGGTCCTCCATATACTTTTGCCTTTTCTTACCACTTTTAGAAGCATTCGGCAGCACAATTAAAGGTTTCCCGTACCCTGCCCCCTCAAAAGTCAACCAACAGTGCCTACCTTCAGGACAGTCTAGAGCCACGATTTCATGAGGGCTAGCACCATTTACTCAGGTCCATGGGAGATAAAAGAGTTTTAATAAGAAGTTATTTTTGAGTTGGTTGGTTGTTTGAGTTTCATCATGTTTTGTAGAAACTTAGGGATAAATGGGCTGTAGCTTCCCCATCTAGACCAGAAAAATCTACCCTAACACATAATATACCAGAAATATAGCCCTAAGAAAACCATAAAACTTTAAAAAAAATACATTTAACAAGAGGAATATGTTGGAGATCCAAAGTGGGAAGCCAGGACGTGACATCTTGGCTTTCCCTGTGGCCTGGCAGCAGGGCCAGGGACTTGCCTTCACTCCTTCTGCACACCCCATTTCCTGCTGCAGTTGTGTTGCCCTATGATGTAGGAGAGCCCTGGAGCAGGGTGCAGACTGGGATGAAGGCCTTTGAGACTTTGCTAACATGCTCTCTTTTATAGCAGAAGAAGCTGAAGGTGGCCTCCTCACTCCTGCATTTGTGACAGACTTAGAGGGATGCTGGTGTGAGGAGCAGAGCTAAAAGGACACACTGAAGCCGGGTGCACAGATGAAGGAGAGGAAGAGCGCGAGGCCTGGGGGAGGGAGCTTATTTCTCTTCCATGTCCCCTCCCAAAGGGCTGCTGATCAGCCTACCTGTGGGGTCAGGAGGAGCATCAGCCAGTGTCCCTTCCTTCCCCTCTCTTCTTTCTTCCACTGATAACCTACGTGAGTTCCTCCCTGCCTCAGATGGGATGGCTACTCTGGCTTGCTAGGTTAGACAGTGGCTTGTCTCTGACAGTTGGGAAGCTTTCCAGTTGCTGGCTGGTGGGGGCAGTCACCTGCTGTGCCTTCCTGGACCCTTCCCTGATGAGTGAGTGTGGAGATATGTGGAAGCAGGAAATCTCGTTTAGTTGAAACTCCCTCCCAGTGTTGAAGTTTCCTCCATAGCATTGTGGACCAGATGGCATGTCTGCTCTCTGATTGCATGACTCCAGTGAGAGGACTCAGGGAGTACACCACCTCAAGAGGCATCCAGTTCCACTGCTGTCCATCTGTGGTTGATAGGAAATTCTTCATGTTGAGACCAAAAATGCCTGCTGTCACATTCTTCTCTCTGTGCTACTTCTGTCTTCTGTTAGTCATGTGAAATTAACCTGATGTTTTTGCATTCTCTTATCCCTGGTTACTTGAAAAGAGAAGTCAGGAGAACCTTGATTCCATGAGGAATTCGCCATTTTTATTCCCTTCATTTGAGATGACAAAGCCTTGATTAAAAAAACCAGTGATTATAGACCCCAAACCTCACCCTATTCTAGTTAAGCAATTTTTTATCGGTAGAAAAATATTGATATGTCCAAGAGGGAACACTAAATAGCAGTGATTTTTCCCTATTGCTCAGAAAGTGTAGAGAATATTGTTTCTCATTTAAATGATGTGACTTTTAGGTGTTTGTCTTATTTTTAAATTTTGAGTTTATTAATATGGCTCAAGCTCTTATTTGTTTAGTTTTGACAGTATTTAGATTATGTTATTTTTAAAACCTTTAAAAATGTTTATGTCTTGTTCTCAAGAAAGCTCAGTGTTTCCCTGATTTAGACCAGTTTTGCCTGAGTTTCTTATTCGTGGAAAGCTTTGAATTTTGGTTTCAAATTTCTCAGTCTGAATAATTTGTGAAATATTATCTCAGTGCTACTGCTGTTATTACTAAGCCGTGGCACGTTAGAGCCAGAAGAGGCCTTTGAGACCTTGCTACCATGCCCTCTTTTATAGCAGAAGCTGAAGCTGGCCTCCTCACTCCTGCATTATCTGCCCTCTGCTTGGCCTTCTCTAAATGGGTCTTATTCCCACAGTGACTTCCAGACAGTAACCAGACTCTCTTTGGAGAGGATGGGTAGAGAGGTTTGGCCAAGTTCTCAGGACTGGAAATGTAGCTGAGAAGTGTCTTTCTGAATTTACATAAGCTTCTATTTTCCGCTTAAGTGTTCCACAAACTTAGAATGGAAAATTTGTCTAAGTGAAATGGTATTTCCTCTCAGACACTATTACTAGGAAAATAAGTCACTGTGCTTTTAAATCCTATGCTTTAAGGTCCGTGTGGCTGAAATATTGCTGTCGATTCACAAGTACCAATAATAATTTTCAGCATATAAATGTGACATAACATGCTCTGTGTATTCACATAAGAAATCTAGACTAAATTCAGGTGTGATCAAGGCACAGCCTTGTAAATGAACAGGTAAGTTAAATGTCCAAACATGCATTTGGAAACTTATTCACAGTATCTTTTGGTCATGGAAACTGATACTTTTAAAGCCTTTGTTTTCCTTAAAGAAATACTTAACTTTACTTGAAAGTATGAATAGCAGCTGATTGAGGAACTTGCTGGCTGCTTTTCTTTTATATGTTTTGTCCTTTATCAGTGTTTCAGTGCATCTAGCAACCTAGCTGCTGTCTTTAAAAACAAAAAACCCCTACCTCTTCATTTTTCTTTTGTTTCCTATACTTCCTTAAAACTTGTGCCTGTAAAGTTAACCTGTTTTGTCGCAAACCTCAGGTCAGATATGTGAATGTTCTTTCTTAATGTAGTAGTTGTAACAGAAGACTGCATGTCCCCTCTTCTTTCCACCACTACCCTATATTGCTAAATACTAAAAACATCAGGATGCTTTTACACGTGTGTGGGCTTATGATTTTTTTTTTAAACAACTCAATTCTTGGTGGTATTTTTTAATTCTTTATTTTTAGAGAGATATAGACCCCTGATTTCTTTGTGATTTAATCATATACCATGTGGCTACTGTTTATGGCTGCCACACCTCCAAATAGATTAACAAGAAAGAGTGCTGTGCTGTATTAGGTTGCAAGGGAGTAGAATATCAAATACATTGTTTAATTTTTTAAAATCTAATGTTTAATAAAAAATTTACTTTGGGAGGGGACAAAGGAAATCTTTGTTTTATATTCTGACTGGATTTTATGAAAAGAAGTTTCTAATCTTGCATATTGAATATAGGGCTGATTAAACTGTTGCTAATAAAAAATTCTTTCTTAGAGTTATGTGGCTCTTCATTTTAACTGTCCAGTGCCATTTTATTACCTAAGAATGAGGAAGACATTTATCAAGGAAAAATATGAATATTCAAATGTGTAAGTAAAAACATTTGAATAACTCGTATAGTTTTAAAATACCTTAGAAAATATCATAGTTTCACATTTTGAAAAAATTTTTTTACTGTTTTCACTTAGTGTATTTGCAATATCCCCAAACTTTCTTATCATTAATTATTAAGGTAATGTTATATTCTTAAAAGAACATATTCACAAGATATTTGTTTAAATGATTTTAAAAATCAGTCATGTTAACTTTTATGGTAACGCATAATGACAGTTTATCATTTAGCTATTTTAAAAAGTCACAATTATAGTAAAAGTAAATCCATTATATATAAAACATTAAAAAAAGCTAGAGTAATTTTAGATATGTATTTAAGTGCTGTTTTTTAAGAAATTATACAGATAAACTTTAAACTATATTATATAATTTACAAGATTTATGTTAATAATATAAATGTCCTCTTCATATTGACTAAAACAATTGTACACTAGTACATGAAAAAAAGACATGAAAACATACCTTGTAAGAAGAGAGTAAGTTCTCTTGAAAGTAGAATTTTTCACCATGTACTACTGTCTACAACATAAATGTTCTCAGCTTCTATTTAAGAAGAAAATATGAGAAGGTATTACATTGAAAAGAAACCCTTCTGCAGAGCCTGGTGTGGCTGCACCCTGGGTGACACTGGAATAAGCTGCTCCCACAGATTAGCCCATGTTAGTACTGAGAAGCGAGATTAAAACTTGTTACTGCTCATATGTTTTCCATCACTGTTTGTATCGTAGCCAAGACTTCTAGCTAAACTCTAGACGTCTACTGGAAGATTCTGAAGAAAAAAGAGAGAGAGTTTAATAATTCATGGCAACTGGCCATTGAAAGTGCGGTCAAAGTCATTCAAGAAATACTTGATTTGAAAAAAAATACTTTATGAAATTCTTAAATGAATGAATACTTATAAATAACCAATTTAAAAATCACTTACTCTATATAGACTAACAAAATATTTATCAATTTTAGGAAGGAGTACTGAAAAAGTACATTATTGAAATATAAACCCAATCTCCAGATGTCCCTAAGAAAGGAGCCATGCTGTTAATTTTCTTCTGATGACTGAAGCTATTACATCAAGCATACGTCTCAAGATGTTCTTTAAAAGCTTTTAGCCCTGCCATAGGCATATCAGGGGATCTGCAGACCAGGCCATATATAATGCTTCTGGACCCAGCCTAGATGCTGTGATGCAGACATTGATGCAAGGATACAGGTGAAGCCTGCTTGGACATTCACTTTTCAAGAGAATGTCACCTATGACCACATAGCATTTAGGGAGGACATGGGAGCAGGAAGACAACATTCTCAGTTACCCCTGAGAGAATGCCCAATTCCCACATCAATTAAGACATCATCCTTCAAGAGGACATTTGTCTGTCTGGGTACCTAAGTACTAGGTAACACCAAACTAGCATCTTCATGACGTGCAGAATTGAGGGGCAGCCTATTTGCAAAGCATGTTTCCAGTAGGTTAGCAGAGTCTGATCTCTCCTGCTACAAAGAATCTGACTGTCATTTGTTCCCAATTCCCAGAGAAATGGCACGTGTTGAAGCAGGCCATAGAAGAAGTGCTGTGCCTCCAATGTGCAGGGGGGCCAGCGCCCACTTAAATAAAATCTATTTCTGTGGCCCTCAGCGGACAGTCCTGTATGCTGGCCTCTGCAGAGCTTTAGGCCTGCCCTGGGTGCAGTGCCTGAGGTTTGGTAGGCCTCCTGTTTGGTTATAATGCTCATGTCCCCATTTATTCAGTTATGTTTAGTTCAAAACATTTGTCTGTTACCTTGATGAATTGGGACATCGTGAAGGTTGAAATGGATTTTATTCACCTGAGTTCCTTCAGAGCAGTGGCCATAAATGGGAAGCTCCTTGGGCCAAAATCTGTGTCCTTCACAGTGTTTTGTTTCATTTTTTTAACTTTTAACTAAAAGTATACATTACAAAAAAATAAGCATCGTAATGGTACAGCCCAGTTAATTTTCACAAACGCCTAATCAAGAAACCCCAGCACTCCCCGACCCCTCCTTGGAATCACTTCCTCTTCAGAGGAGGCTGCTGCTGGCTGACTTCAGAAGCCAGAGCCTTCTGAAGTTTATGTACACGGTGCATTCTTTCTCGAGTCTGGCTTTCTTCATTCGACAGTATGTTTTAGAGATCCATCCAGGTCACTGTGGTTAGCTTGTTCATTCTCATTATAAGCATACTTTGTTGTATCGCGCTTTGCTTTATTGCATTTCACAGTTACGGTGTTTTTTACAAACTGAAGGTTTGTGGCAACCCTGTGTCAAGCAAGTCTATTGGTGCCACTTTTCCAACAGCATTTGCTCCCTTGATGTCTCTGTGTCACATTTTGGTAATATGCAGTGTTTCAAACTTTTCCTTTGTTATTATATTTGTTATGGTGGTCTGTGATCAGTGGTCTTTGATGTTACTACTACAGCTTGCAGAGGCTTAGATGAGGGTTAGCAATTTTTAGCAACAAAATCTTTTTAATTAAGGTATGTTCTTTTTTTGAAAGACATTATTAAGTATGTGGTCTATTAAGTATGCAGTAATGGTATTGCATACTTAATAGATCACAGTGTAGTGCACTGGGAAACCCATAAATTCATGTAACTTACTTTATTGATATATTCACTTTATCACAGTGGTCTGGAACCAAACCTGCAGTATCTCCAAGGTATACCTGTGTTATATGATATTCTATTGTATGAATATGTCAGAAATTATATATTTTATATTTATATACATATATACACACACACATTCAACTGGGTTAATTTCCATTTGGAGTATAGCTATGAACTTTTGAGCATTCCTTAATCTGTCATTTGAGACTCATGTGTGTGTGTTTTTGTCAGGTAGGATTGCTCTATATTTAAACATTATGAAGTTTCAACTTCTCTTGAAAAGTAAAGCCTTGCCACTGGGTGACTCCTGTTTTTGCATGGCAACGCTTGGCTGGGCCTGAGAGGCAGCTCCTCCTCTCAGTGGGATGCGTGCCTCCCACTCTCTACCTTTGCCTGTGTCCACACAGTGTCCCTCTCCCAGCCTCTCCTCACTTCTCCTCAGTCATGGCATTTGCCCCGCCACCACCCTTCTAGGCAAGAGTCTGATCTCTGGTTCTGCCACCTGGTCTAGAGAGCTGGGAGGCACTTCCTATGGGATTGTTTTTCTAAAGATGTGTTGCAGCCTCTCTCCTCTCCTCACTTGTGAGCCCTGAGCTTGTCTTCCTTCAGCATGTTGCTGTGATCTTTAGTCAGAAGGCTTAGGGAAAGAAATAGGCCCTGGAGTATAATGCCAAGATGCACGTGGTCTTACTCACCCTATTTTGCTGACATTGTGACTGGAGGTACAGCCCAAGGCCCAAAACCCCTCCCACAGTCTTGGACCTGCAGGAGGGAAACTTTACCGCACAAGTGCTGAGATAGCCCAGTGTGCACGAACACACCATTTGGATATAAACTGGAGTTTTTTCCCCATACCTTTGCAGGTTGTCATTCCAGACACATCAGTGTACCTCCTCTTCCCTAAAATATTGTGAGGAGAAAATCTTCCATTTTTGGTTCCTATAAGGGTCCTATGAAGGGGGCCTAATTCTTTTCTACATATTTGTTTTTTTATTGTTTGGGTTTTGCCTCATCAAGCCTTGGTCTAAATATTGGAGAATTAGTGTTACTATATCAAAATGTCTTTAGGAATCATGAATAACCTGCACATTATTATGTTATAAACAAGATAAATTTCAAATTTAGAAAAGTAATATTCACTTCACTGACATTTTATGAGCAGAAGCATTGATTGCATAAAAGGAACGTCAACACAAATTTCTTGAGCGGCCAAATATATTCCAGTCCTGATGAAAATAAAAGTAAATTGCTTAAGCCAAGATCACGCATAATTTTTAAGACCCTTTCCTGACCTTCTGCTAATGTAGAAATGGAGAACAGTGGTCAAAGTCCAAACAGATGAGAACCGCAAAGGACCTTAGAAATCATCTCATGCAAATTAAAACTCCAGTGTGTGGAGTAGGGGTGAGTGTGGCCACGTGAGACACCTTCCTGAGCTCAAGTATCACTAGGACGATTGAGTTTTATGATGTTTGTCAGCCAGTATGTGGTGTTTCCTCCCCTGTTTACCTTAACCTTCTGAGTACGTTTGAATGGATTGTATAACAATCTTTCATAGTAGAAGTTACAAGGAGAATTTTGTCCATCAGTTTATTCAGAGAATGGTGTTGAGTGCCATGAAGAAAAGCAAAATGGTGTGGGGGATTGTCAGGAAAGCCCTGAGGGATGTGAGGGGATGAGCCTTGCAAATACCTAGTTTAAGAATGTTCTAGTCCATCAAATCCTAGAATGTAAATAATGGGTGGTCTTTATGCATAGCAGAGGTTGTATACAGTAGGCACTCACAAAGGCTTCTGAAAGAAGTGAATTCATGGGTTTGATATGGTTTTATGGGTTGTTTTGAACGTTCAGACGCCCCTCATGGTGGACTAGGCTCTATGGTTATAATGAATTGACTTTATATAGTAGATATGACCCCTGGGCAGTAGTCAGCCCACAGAAATGGTTTGTTTGGAGCATATGGTATTTTTTAAAACCAGGAAGTTTTATATCAAAGTCCAAATTTACAATATCTTAAGAACTCAATTTGACAAAGCGAGCCCTGAATTTTCGTGCAGTTCCAGCAGTTGGCTGAGCTCATGGCAACAGCCTCCTTCAGATGCGCTCTGGTCCCTGGTCCTCAGCTGCCATTCTTCTACACCCTGGACTGGTGAGGACTTGCTTTTGCAACCTGCAGGCTGAACTCCTGTCATCATCCTGTTGGATGTTTGCTCTGAAAATGAATTAATGCCATAAATTGTCATTTAAAATGAATTGAGCTGAATTTATAAAGATGTGGGTATTAAGTATTTTTAAGTAATGCCTCAAAGTGCTTTCGGGAATGGTGCAAGTAATGGTTTTGTTTTAAATAAATTTCCTAGTTCTTTCCACTGAGAAGACCTAAAAGCAGTGAGTGCATCTAATGTCCAGATCTGTGTTTCTAAGGACTGTTTTTCATTAGAAGAAGCAAGGCTCCTGAGAAAAATGTCAAGTAATCAGGGCCAGGGAGTCTTTAAAGTATGCCTGAAATATTTCATCATACGAACAGACACAAAAGCACTCAGAGATTACTGCAGATTGTGAACAGAACATAGACGCTAGGGTGAAGGCACAGTTTGAGTACCTCAAAGAATAAAGATGGCAATGGGTTTTAACACATCAAATGCACAATCCTTTTTATAATAAGGAGGAAAGAGGATCAAAAGGGTCACAGCTTTTTCTATAGAGGAATGCCAACTAATGAGTACAGAAGGAATCATAGAGTTAGAAAATCACCACTGTGAAGCCTCCAACGTAGTCACTGATTAAGGCAAAGATAATCAGTGGGAGCTAAAACCACTAAGTGAAAGGTTATTGGATGGCAAGATATTCACACAGACCTATAATCTTACCATGCAGGATATTTCTTAATTACAAGGAGATGAAGATGCCACCTCAACCAAATGTCTCAGCATCACCAATAACAGGCCAGCCTGACATTTTGTGCTTCCTGATATGATACTGAAAGAAGTACATGACATCACCTATGAGGGATTCTTGGCAAAAATGTCTCGCCTAAATATAATCGTAAGGAAACAATCAGACAAATGCATATCAGGGGACATTCTACATGGTAGTTGGCTTGGACCCTTCAAAAAAGCGAAGGGGTGAAACACATAGGCAGAGAATTGCTGCTTTAGATCACAGGACACTGAAGGCAAGTGAGCTCTGATTAGATTTTGAGCCCACATGTACACATACCACACACACAGCAGTTTAGGACACTGTTGGGACAGCTGGGGAAATCTGAATATGGACTGTATGTGGATACTGAATCAATGTTAAATTTCTGGGGTTTGATAATGTGAGAGAATGTGATCATTGTCCCATGGTTATGTAAGAAAATGCCCTTGTTCTTAGGAGGCTCATGCTAAAGTACTGGGGTGACGTGTCATGATATCTGCAACGTGCATTCAATTGGTCCAGCCCCTGTACCCCACAAGCACACTCTTTCCATAGAGTGAAAAAGATAAAACGAAGGTGACTAAATATTAATTGGTGAATGTAGGTGAAGAATATGTACATGTTCATTGTATTCTTTCAGATTTTCTATGGCCATAAAAATATTGCTAAATAAATGGGGGGATAAATGCTAAATAGTTGTGGGAAATAAGGCAGTTTGCCTTAATTTTAACTCTTTGATTTATCCTTAACTCTAGTGAAATATTTACACATAAAATTTAAGTTAATTAAGGGGGTACTCTATGTAGGGATTCTTAGCTATGGTACAAGAATCCCTAGAGGATTTAGAATCGGTTTTGTGAGTCTTTTGATACATGCCAAGTGTTTGTAAGTGTGTATTTTTCTGCATAGAAGGTCCATCATAGCTTCCATCATAGCCTCAAAGGGGTCCATCCTTCAAATAGTTGAGAACTACTGACCTAGAATAGAATACAATTTATAATGCATTCTTTATTCTGAGTATCACATACTAGTTAGCATTTCAGACAGTTCCTGCATAAATTTGGTAATTGTGAATGTGATTCTCAACTTATGTAAAGCAAGTGAACCTTCAGCATATTCCAATTTATAAAAAGATTTGCTTGTAGCAGCTGATAGTTTAATGTAAGTTTATTTGACCACAGAGATTCTGTTACTTGGAAACACACCATGACATTCTAATAACATGATGTATTCCTTTTCTTTTCCAAACTAATATGTGTTTAGTGCAATCACATGTTATTTTTAATACAGCCTGCTTTCCCTTGTGTGGATTCACATTCTTCACATTTTTTTGTGCGAAGGGAAAAATATACTAGACTGTAGGTTTTTTAATCCATTTTCATATAGAAAGGGAAACATGTCAAAGACGAAAGAGTCATGCCTCTATTTTTTAGTTGTGTAATCACTAAGCTCTATTAATCTAGTTAGAAACATTCGCCTCTTTGCAAATAACAGTGTATAACAGACTAAATTCCAACATGACTGAAAGTTTCAGCTGTTCCTGTTCAGCATGTTGAAGCAAAGATGTGTGAGTGATGTTAGAATACGCCAAAGTATTGTTTAAGACACACAGGATGACATGTATACTAACACGTAACTGTGCTGTTTACAGTAGATTTTAGTTCCTCTGGAAATCTTTCACAAATGCCTCTGGGTCTGTTGGAGTAGGTTTAACCAGAGTTGAGGTTCACAAGATAGTAAATATGTCAGCTCCCCAGGAGAACCATCTGCCCAGATCCTGCTGCACCTGGCCAAGGCTTGCTGTACCCTGTAGCCCCACTTGTGGGTTATCTCTGAGGTAGGAATCCATCTGCAGGACAGGTTTATTGATCAAATATTCTTCTAGTTTGGCTATTTTAAGTACAGTTTTTCTCCCCTTTTGGTGTTATATTTTTACAGTGAATCACACTTATAAGTCAAAATTACTTTTCTTTCCTATAATCAGGATTTTTTTTTTTAATCTGCTTCTAAACTACTCCCATATCTATGACAATAAGTAATTTCGATTCTTGGAGTCCTAGTTTCACTCTGCGTTTATAAGAGCTCTTGCTCAGGCATGTTCTAAGCTGGTTTCATTCTGTTCTTTGTGATGGATGTGAGCACGCAGCGGCACCGCGCAAAGGCCGCCAAGCTCAAGAGAGACGCTGACACGGCTGCAGGGTCCCACTGGAGCCCAGCCCTCTACAGAGAGCATTTGCTGCCCCTGCCCTGCTGTCACAGGCCCAGTCCTTTTGCCCTGTGTATCACAATCTAAGGAATCAATTTCCTTTAATAATTCATATCTACCATATTATGAGACTTGGCAGCCTTGAGCATGTCACTGAACCTTCCTACCTGCTGGTTTCCCAGTGCTTGTCCATGAAGGAATGGACACTCATCTGATGTCCACCCTGTGCTCAGTACTGTCATGGGCATCACCGTGTTTAACCTTCCCAGCAGCCTTGGTAGGCAGATACTCTCCTGAAGTTCACAGGCAAGGAAGCTGAGTCTTAAGGAACTTGACCAAGTCCACAGCTAGTAAGGACTTCCAGTTCAGATCCAAGATACTCATTCTTGTTTTTTCATTTCAAGAGATGGACCTCATGTTTCATAGACTTCTAGGGTTTCAGGGCCCCTGGAGTCATCTAGTGTAGGTTAGAGCTGGCCAGAAACCTCTATTTTCGAAAGTACTTTTAATATTTTTGAATTTTGAGTTGACTGAGAGTCTGAATTCACATTCAGCTATGGACAGATGGATAATTCAGTCATCACCAATTTGTAAATACTTCTCCTATGAGGAAATGTTCTGTTTTCTAAATAAGGGAAAGAGGTGGAATAGATGTCGTAGAGGGTTTTACCCAGCCCTTTGAGGTTTCACTTAAACAGCAGAACTAGAGTATTTCATTCTTTTATGTCAGCATCTATGAACCTAGTAATTCATGTTGTTTAAATGATGGCTTTGGAAAACATGGTCAATGTTGCTGTTATGGAGAACAATCAGTTGATTACTAAGTATTACCAGTTGTCAAAGTATGACTTAATTTTTTATAAAATATACTCTGTGCCTTCTAATGTCCACATCGGGAAATATTAATAAGAGAAATTATTCCTTATTAATTGTATGACCCTATATAAATCTTTCTCACTTTTCCTTTAAAAATCCTTAAATTTTGCAGATTTCTTTTTGTTTCGTTTAGGAGTAATATTAATATCAACCTTGGACAACTCATGAGCTGATCGTTTAGACAGGAATCCGATAGTCATTTCAGTACCTGCTTTGTACACAGGATGCAGGGATCCAAGAAAGGAATTGTCTCTCTTCTTCTAAGTTTTACAGTCTTTGGGGGAAAACAAGATACACCTCCTGGGGCTTCCCTGGTGGTGCAGTGGTTGGGAATCCGCCTGCCAATGCAGGGGACACGAGTTCGAGCCCTGGGCCAGGAGAATCCCACATTCCGGGGAGCACCTGAGCCCGTACACCACAGCTACTGAGCCTGCGCTCTAGACCCTGTGAGCCACGGCTACTGAGCCCACATGCCACAACTGCTGAAGCCCACGCACCTGGAGCCTGTGCCCCACGAGACAAGCCACCGCAATGAGAAGCCTGCGTACCACAACGAAGACCCAACACAGCCAATAAATAAAAATAATTAATTAATTTTTAAAAAAGAAAAGAAACACAGTGTGATAGTTAAAAGAAAAAGAAAAAAGATACACCTCCTATTCATCTACTGTACAATACTCCATGTGCAAAGAAATAATCAACGCAGACCCAACTCATAATACCAGAGCTGTCTGTCACAAGGTTGGTGGATCAGATGCCAAGTGCCAAAGGGAGGGAGCACTTCCCAAGAAGCTGAGCTTCTAGGCAGAGCTTGTCTTGTGCCTTGGAAGTTCCTTGAGGCCAGATCATATGGCTCAAGTCAGACGAGGACTTATGTGAACTTACTGCCCTTGAAATTAGAAGTCAGTCCCCATTAGGGTTCAGCTCCCCTGCCCTTCTCTTCACCTGACCCTCAGTGTGTATTGTTTCCTTCAAATTCCACTCCAGCTGGGGTGCATTCCCATCCTCCTGCCAGAATTCCATGGTGACCCCGACCCCTAGCTTCAGCATATTCTCATCTAAACTGTCCCTTTATCACACACTGAGACTCAGAGCAGTTCTCCTTTTTGTCTCCTTTTCTTTGTGTCCCTTGCATGGTAGATCACTATCCACTAGTACTTCTTCTCTTTTCTTTTATTCTTCCTTCCTTCCTTCCTTTCTTTTTCTTTCTTTCTTTCTTTCTTTCTTTCTTTCTTTCTTTCTTTCTTTCTTTCTTTCTTTCTTTCTTTCTTTCTTTCTTTCTTTCTTTCTTTCTTTCCTCTTTCTTTCTTTCTTTTTCTTTCTTTCTTTCTTTCTTTCTTTCTTTCTTTCTTTCTTTCTTTCTTTCTTTCTTTCTTTCTTTTTCTTTCTTTCTTTCTTTCTTTCTTTCTTTCTTTCTTTCTTTCTTTCTTTCTTTCTTTCTCTTTCTTTCTTTTTACATTCAACCAGTTCATTTTATTTTTAATATATTCTCAGTTATTCGTGGCTCATAATGTGCTTCTGAGATTGAGCCCCTCAGAAGACCACAAATGGTCACTAATTATATGGCAAGCTTGCCCTCAGACTTAATCTCCAGTGATGAAAATATAGATGTTTTTCTTTCTTTCTTTCAAAGTCTCTGTCATGCGTATTCCTGTTTCTGCTTGTTCCTCCTGTCACCTGCGCTGTGTGGGTCCCCCTTACTCTGTTTCTAGATTACTACAGCGGTGGCTCTTTTTCCTTCCTAAACCATTGCTTTCATGACGTGCTCCTCCCTTCAGAGATTTTCAGTGGTGCTGTACATTCTTCATCACAGTAAGTCTGGTCTGCTCTTGCTGGCCTTCCAAGCGCACCCGGCCTCTTATTTCCTGTATAGTTTCTCCTCCACTGGTGAACCTCAGCTATGCCTGGCTTGTGCCTCTTTCAGTCAGTCAGTCCTTCCCCCTCAACTGATTCAAATCCTATTTCAAGGCCCAGCTCAAGCGTATTGATCTTTTCTTCTCCAAACTCAGTGCTAGTTATTTCCCATATCATATGTACCACAGGCTTCCTTTATTACTACTGATCTAAATTTGTCAATGCAGGGAAGCCATTTTTGCCTATAGCACACAACATTATGCTTAAGGTAACATGTGGCACCAGTAAAAATTTGGGATTTTATCCTTTACCTATATACATCACCTGTGGCTTAAATTCCCACATACTCACCAAATGTAAAATTATCTTGAAACAAGCATTATAAGTTATTAACACTTCCCAATGAATTTAAAGGTTTACACTACATAGTCTGGACAGTTATTGGACAGAATATTTGGACAGAATAATCACATTCTCATGTGTGAATGGGGTAATCATCCTCACTGCTCTTAGTGGTGTCCATGTGGACCAGAGGCAGATTTCAACTAGTGTAGTGGATGGTGTCTTCCATGTTAATAAAAGCAGTCACTCCTAAGAGTAGTTAACTTTAACCTCACAAGCCCGGCTCCTAAGAGATGTGTGTAGAGTCGTTTGACAATACAAGCCCAAGGAGAGAGTGTTGTATCTTCTCGCTGCTGTTGGCAGCACCTGCCAAACCAGGTGCCGTGCACCCTCAGATTTAGAGGTGCGCCACACCCACTCTCAGGTGTCCAGACTTTGCGCTTTGGGGACTTCCTTCAGAAATGCATGTTAGGTCCAGACTCAGACACATGCTCCCTGTGCCACACACTCACGCTGGGGATGTAGGGGGCATCGCCTGCCTGCTCCGTAGGGAGTCACCCCGTCTGGCAGAGATGAGGATGTGAGCCCAGTCTGTGTGCGCTGCAGCACTGTGCCCTGTTGTGCCCATGCTGTAGAACATGCACTCACGCTGACTGAATTTCAGCGTGTTTGAGGTCAAAGGTCAGCAGTTTTTGCTTGTGGCAGAGGTGCTCAGGGCTGATCCCACCCTATGGTGCTGGAGCTCCAAAGGAACAAACACATCTACTAAACTCCCTTGCCCCAGCTTACTCAGAGATGGGCTGTGTCCAGGCAGCTGTACTCTGCGTACCTGAGAAGCATTTCTTCAGGCCAGAGCTCTCCAGTGAAGTTCTCTGAAAGTGTAGGAGGAGGTGAGCAGAGTATAAGGACCAGGGACTTTGGCTGAATGTTCTCTATGATTCTTAAAACTTGATGTGTGGTTTATATAGTACCTTGTGTATTGGTTTCAAGAAAATAAGGGGGGTTGCGGAGGCAGGCAGGGGCAGTGGCAGCTAACCCTTTTTGATGGTAGCAAAGCTGTTTTGTCTGAAGGGAGTCTGTGTACTTCTTCAGAGACACTTCCACCCCAGGGCAGCATGAACTCCTAATGAGCCAGGCTTAAAAACCACTGATGTGTTCCAAGCGTGCTATTTTATAATTGAATCAGGTAATCTCAGAAAAGTCAAATGACTGCATAATTATTGGAGACCAAGATGGACACCCAGGTGTCCTGATTCCCTGTATAATTATTTCCTGATGATTCTAGGCTACTTGTTTCTTTAACCACATCATATCTTTAATGCTTTTTGATATATTTTTTATTTTAATTTTTATTGTTATTTTCTTTTTGATACATTTTAATTTACAGTAAGCCAAATCTCATAACTGAGAAGTTAGTTAATACTCCTTGTACATATGTTCAAAGATAACACACCATTAACATTAACAGGCCATGGCTGGGCCGGGGTTTCCTTAGTGTACATATGTGTAAGTAATTACAGCATATTTCTGAAGCCAAACAGAATGCCTCTTTGTTTTGTTTTTTTGTTTTTGTTTTTTTAGCTCTTTATTTTAGTATAATTGCTTTACACTGTTGTGCCAGTTTCTGCTGTACAACAAAGTGAATCGGCTGTATTTATACATATATCCCTATACCCCCTCCCTCCCGTGACTCTTTCCCACCCTCCGTGTCCCACCCCTCTAGGTCATTGCCCATCATCTAGTTGATCTCCCTGTGTTATGCAGCAGCTTCCCACTAGGTATCTATTTTACATTTGGTAGTGTATGTATGTCAGTGCTGCTCTCTCACTTCGTCCCAGCTTCCCCTTTGCCCCCCCACCCCCACCCCATGTCCTCAAGTCTGTTTTCTACATCTGCATCTTTATTCTTGCGCTGTCACTGGGTTCATCAGTACCATTTTTTTAGATTCCATATAATTGTGTTAGCATATTTTGTTTTTCTCTTTCTGGCTTACTTCGCTCTGTATGACAGACTCTAGGTCCATCCACCTCACTACAAATAACTCAATTTCATTTCTTTTTATAGCTGAGTAATAGTCCATTGTATATATGTGCCACATCTTCTTTATCCATTCATCTGTTGATGGGCATTTAGGTTGCTTCCATGTCCTGGCTGTTGTAAATAGTGCTGCAGTGAACATGGTGGTACATGTTTCTTTTGGGATTATGGTTTTCTCAGGGTATATGCCCAGTAATGAGATTACTGGATCATATGGTAGTTCTATTTTTAGTTTTTTAAGGAACCTCCAAACTGTTTTCCATAGTGGCTGTACCAACTTACATTCCCACCAACAGTGCAGGAGGGTTCCCTTTTCTCTGCACCCTCTCCAACATTTTACTGTTTGTAGATTTTTTGATGATGGCCGTTCTGACTGGTGTGAGGTGATACCTCATTGTGCCTTTGACTTGCATTTCTCTAATGATTGGTGATGTTGAGCATCTTTTCATGTGTTTGTCAGCCATCTGCATGTCTTCTTCGGAGAAATGTCTATTTAGGTCTTCCGCCCATTTTTGGATTGGATTATTTGCTTTTTTGATATTGAGCTGCATGAGCTGCTTGTATATTTTGGAGATTAATCCTTTGTCAGAACTATTGAAAGATTTAAAAGCTGAAGTTTGAAAAATTAGAGTAACCTGCCCAAGGGGTCAAGGCAAGAATTTAAGTTACTAATCTGGTGTTTCTTCAAGATACAAAACTGAGAGTAACAAGGAAAGTCAACATGGTTTCTATGTGTGTCTTTTACAAATTATTTTAGAAATAAAAAGATCATTACATAATGAAAATTTTAATGTGTTATATGGTTTTGTTAGGGTCTAGTACATAGTAAATACTAATAGTTTTATATTAAACAGAACTGAGTAAAAGGATACATTTGAGCAAATTAGGGCAAAGAAAAGAGGCGCTAACAATGACCAGAGGAGCAAAAATTTTTTTAAGTTTATGCATTAGATTTACATTTACAAGCTTTAGTCGAGGATAATTAACTTGTATTTTAAGCAAACTCCACTGCTTTTCATAAAATCTTTTGATCTTGGGCAAAGAATAATGAGGGTGATCTTAAAATACTGTTAAACTTTTTAGACTTACAAAGAAATTTTAGGCTTACAGAAAAATTGCAAAAATGATCTAGAATTCACACATACCCTTCCCCCAGCTTCCCCTAATGTTAATAACCACATCCTTAACCATAGTACAATTCTCAAAACCAGGAAATTAACTTTATAGTAGTGTTTTAATTCCACATGTGAAATTAATAAAAGAAACTAAAGCTAAGCCAGTAATTAAGCTTATTTATACCAGTAATTGTATCATAGGGTCTTATAGAAAATTAATAAATTATTGCTTTAACAGTAGAATAATAAAACACTTGTTCATAAATTCTACCTATTACTTTTTTCCTGCCATCCACTTCTTGGTCTCGACCATAACATACATAACTTTTAAAAGGACTTAGGGAGTTCTTAACTAATAGCAACACTAGGATCTGTTGTAAAGGACATGCTTATTTTGTTCCAGATTCTCCCAGCCTAGTTCAGTAGAACACAACACCCTATTCTCATGAGAAAACTGTAGTGAGATGGCTTCTTTCTAGAGTGTGAAACTGAAGCCTTCTCTAAAACTCTAGAAGGCTAAACATTGTAGATAGTTTTTGGTTGTTCTGTGCATTGATTGGTGAATCAGGTTGACTAGCATAATGATACTAAGTATAACATGACATTATATCTCTCTTATTGGTGAAAATGCTGCTAAAACAGATATGTGAGCATAATTTACATCTGAGAAAGAAAAACGTGGAATTACTTGGTATTTTGTGGTTTAAGAACGACACTTGAATATGATCTTATGCATGAAAATGCATAGGATGATATTTCTCTTGTTTTAATATAGTTGTTTTCAAGATGAAGATGTTCCAGGCTTGAATCATCATCTTCTTCAGCATTGCAAATTTGTTCTGGAAGAATATTCCTAAGGAAAAATAGACATGCAAGTTATAAATGATCCAAGCAGTATTCTGCCTTCATAATTCAGGAGTTAAATTTTACATTTGTTTAAAAAAAAGAACTCTTGTTTTTAAAATAAAATTGGATCCTTTTCTTATACATCAGAAAAAATTTCAAATATGTCAAAGATCTACGTGTGAAAAAAAGAAGAGGCCATAGAAGTAGTAGAATAAAGCATGGCCATATCCTGGGAGTGGGGGAAATATCTTCCTATGTATGACTCAAAAACCAGATGCACTAACAGAAAAGATTAATAAATTGACTACAGGGTTGTTGTTGTTGTTTTTTTAATGCAAAGTTAAAAGACAAATCACAAACTAGGAGAAAGTGTTTGCAGCTCATATTACAGGTAAAGGGCTAATATACAAATATCTAAAAACCTAGGAAGAGAGGGAAATGGGGAAAAAAAAGAAAAGGAAGATACCTGGGTAACCAGTTTACAGAAGGGAAAAGGAAATGACATGTAAACAAGAAAGGATGCTTAATTTCATTCATGATAGGAAAAATGTAAATTGAAATGATACTGGCATACCACTCTCACTTACCAGATTTGCTCCCACCCCCCCAAAAAAATATCCAAGAGCTCATTAACATATTCACACAATGAGGCTGATCAAACATCATTGAAGGGAATTCAAAACAGTATAGCCCCATGTATAGGAATTTGGCAGTAGCTAGCAAAATTTCATGTGTATTTTATACCTTTCACTCAACAATCCCATTTCTAGGGATATATCCCATAGTTAGATTGGAAAAATACAAAATTACATTTGAACAGAGTTATACGTTGTGGCATTATTTATAGTATAAAAAATGGAAGCAATCAAATGTCTATCAGTAAGGAACTGTTTGAATAAAATAAAATGTCCACATAGTAGAATACTATTCAGTTGTAAAAAGGAATGAGGAAATTCTCTACATACTGATATGAAGTGATATCCAGGATATACTGATAATTCTTAAAAGGTGAAGAATAGAAAATATATACACTTGAGAGAGAGAGAGAAAATAATCCTTCTATGTAATAATCTGTATAATAATTGTAAAGGGGTGGGGAATATGAATGTGTGTATGTATGCTTATATTTTCAAAACAATAACACTGGGGTCATCAATGGAAAATTAAATTAAAAATTTAACCTGTGGGGAAGGATGGAATATGGTATAAGGGAGAGGCAATGAAAAAATGTATAGAAAGTAGCAATTCCTAAAAACCAAAGCAAACTAAAGACCTGTCTGAATATTAAGTTGTTGATATGTTACAGAGAAAACTACTATATTTAAGCTATACATTCTTCATGGAACATATTCTGAGGACAAACAGCACTATCAAAAACTTAAATACTTTTGTTGTTAGTTGTAATAATGGTATTATCATTTTGAGACTATTGTTTATATATATTGTAAGACTGTAAATGTAAGTTATTGTTGGGAGCCTAGATTTTCAGTGTAAGAAAAACAAGTTTAAAACAGAAGGAAGTCTCTGTAACATTAAATTTGACTTGGGAATATCAGTATAAACTCATTTTTTTTTTCTTTACAAAATACACATTTCTGGCCGTCCACTGAAAGGTCTTGAAACAACAACACATTTGAAAGAAAGATGCCTGGTGCCCAGACTGGGGCCTCTGAACACTGTTCCCCAGTTAGAGGAGCTGGGGCTCTTTGGAAGAAGACTGGTATAGGTCTGTAGTGGGGAACAAAAAGTGAGCCATCCAAGATCTACAGAGGCCTGTCCAAGAACACAGGAACCAACCTAAAGGGCTACCATTGGCTAAAGGTGGGACAGTTTAAGAACAATAATTGCAACTGATTGAAACATTCTTAATATATAAAGCCATAAGTTCATATTGATTCTCCAGAGAAAGAAAGAAAGCCAAGAACAAAATAATAAAGCAAAAATATTTAGGCAACTTCTTTCTTTTTTCCCCTGAGACAGGAAGGAAGGACAGGACAAGAAGAAGAATCAACTTCTTTCTTTTTTTTTTCCTGAGACAGCCACTATTAAAATTTTAATATATTTTATAGTCTTTTTCATTCATGTTTAATGCATATATATAATTTTTTCCATTTTTAAGTAGATAAAATAAGCGTAACACTGTATTCGTTTAAAGTGTGCAACCTAATGATTGACATGTGTGTATGTGGTTAAAATGATCATCACCGTAAGTTGAGCTAACATCCATCACCTCACATAATTAAAAATTTGTAACCAACTTCTTACTCTGATGGGCAGTTTAAAGGAAAGAACTGAGCATTTATGCTACCTTTCAGAGTAACAAAGTTGCCCTAGTTGATAAGAAAATATTCTTTACAGAGGAATTCCAGCTATCAAATGTGGAAAGAATGACAAAAATTGAAATTCACAATTTTGTTACCGCTAAGGAAATAACAGATGCAAGCAACAGGCATCTGTGAATGAAAAAAACATTTGTTCAGTTGTGGAAGAGAAGGGTTGTAATGGAGATATCAGGCCATGACCACCTGAATCCCACCAGAAGTGGGACAAATATTGTATGCCTCCTGATGCAATGCAATAGGAAGCATATAGCACGACCTAGGAATTATTTTAGCCAAAAAATTTTGACTCTGAATCTTTAAAGCCTTCCCCATCCCCACCTCTTCCCCTGTAAACTCTTGACTCTTTGTTTTATATTTTAGGAGTTTGTGTTTGGAATTTTAGAGATAGGTAAAAGAGTTAAGCGGTATAACCTTCAAGGACAGGACCACAGAGCTCTGGGATCTGCTTCCCTTTTTGGCTGCACTAACAAAGTGTTCCAGGTTAATTCTTGAGACATTCATACTTTCTAGGCAGGGGTGATGACTTGGTCAGCCGTTGGAACACATACAGAAAAATATGTCCTCAGAAGTGAGGGAGCTGAGTCTCAGTAAATTTATTTAGAATTTTGTCTTTAGAAAAATCTAGATAGAATTTTAATTTTAGCATATACTTAGGTTTTGTGCTCTATAGATTACAGTGTTTGAAATTACACACGGAGGTGGGATTAGCACCATAGTCTACTGCCTTGAAGCCTCACTTGAACATGCCTCGAAGGTTCTAGGTATTATGTACTTATACTCTGTTTTTAAAATTTTTTCTGTGGAAGTTTGCACACGTACAAAAGTAGAAAAAAACTATGATGAATCCTTATGTACCTATTATCATCCGACTTCAACAGTCATTAACATGTGCCAGCCTTGTTTAATGCAACCTCTTGTCCCTTTTTTTCTTTAAATTCCAGACATCGTCGTGGTTGTTTAATCCTATATTTTGTCACCCATGACAGTTTAAATGGATACTTGAAAAAGGCCAGACTTTACCGTATCTTGTTGTTGTTCAATCTCAGAAAATGTAGTGCTTTCATTTCTTGGACCCCAGGTGGTATAGATTTTAATTGATTATGATCCAGAAACAGCTCTCGCAGAGAATGATAAGCCCCATAGAAGGAGACTCGGTCTATGCCATCATCCACAAGTTTGTTAAATGACAGGTACAGGTATTCCAGGCCTGGTTCCATGTGGCCAAACACATAGCCAGGGATACGCTCAATCTGGTTCCCAATGAGCACCAGGTGCAGCAGCGACTTGGGTAGATAGGAGGGGACATGGTAGAGCTTGTTGTAGGAGAGGTCAATTGATTCTAGATTTCTAGGAAAGAGAAAACAGAGTGGAGACATCAGGGCAGTGACTGTAAGCTCAAAGTCAGTCAGGATGCTTGTCCACTTTCCTGGCAGCACTCAGTTTGCAATGTTGATTCCCACTGCAAGCGTGGCTGTATGGTGGTCTGGCTGCAAGGCTTCTCCTCTTACCCCGGTACCACACAGCTACTTGAGTTCCTCTCTAATAGAGGAGCACCAGACTTCAGAGAGAAAACCCATATCCCAGGGGTAATGCTGAGACCCAAAGAGGTCCCCCAAATATCTCTAAGGTCAAACTTGTATCCAAAATGAAGTCCAGAATCCTAACTGAAGTCAAACTGCCTAACCCTAAGATCATCTCTAGTTCCAGCAAGGAAGTAGCAGTGTTAAGGGGGTTTTGCATTCTCGCTCCACATTGGATCTGATGACCTGGGATCTAGGTCTTGGGGTGAGAATGAGAGATCTAGGAAAGGTTGTTAATTAGCCAGCAGATCTGGGAAATGTGGTGAGCTACCTGGCTTTTTTCAGAGCCTCATCTGCAGCTTCTGCCCACCCCATGAAGACTTTTCCCCCCATGAAGACTCATTTGCCCTGGCACTGCCACATCCTGCTGAACCTAACTGGCCCTCAAGGCCTCTTTTCATCTCTGTCCTGCTTCTGAAAGATGCCTGTCCCCATGGGGCACTCAGATCGCTCATTCCCTCACCACATGACTCCAGATCTGCTCTGATGCACCTGCTGCCAGGGCCTGACCCTGCTTCCCTGTGTAGCTAATCCTCTCTCTCCTGACACTTTGGCCCTCCCTGAGGGCTACAGCCTAGGGCCGCTGATTCCTTTCCAGGAAGATGGGCTCTGCTTTTTGCTTCTGCTATGAGGTCACACATTCTTTAGTCTATTTTGTAAGACTTGAAGCAGAGAAATAGTTTGAAGGAATGAAGACAGTTTGGTATAGAACAGTGAATCCTGGTGCTTCCACCTAATGGTGAGGGAGGAGAAGGGGGGTGGAGGGCAGCTTCCTTCTCACTGTGGGTAGGGGATTATCTCATTTAAACTTCATGACCGCCTGTGAGGTCAGCAGAGAGCAGCACAGTGATCAGACCTCAAGTCACGCTGCTTGGGCTCAGCACTTGCACACTGTAGGGTGTCCACAGCAGCACTGAACCTGGCCATCCTAACATCAGTCATATCGTGAACAGTTTGAACTCTATGCAGATAGCCAAGTTTCAGGTAGAGGGAGGTTCACTAAGAAAGAATGCTGTCACCTCCCTCACTCGCCCATGTTTGTAACCTGTTTAGTAGTGGCAAAGGAAAGAAATCATCTAAGAAAGTCAAATTGTAGCATGTACTTACTCTTGATTTATCCAGGCTAAAGGAGCAATTCTATTTTCTTCAATTTTATTATAACGTAATACAATGACATTGATCTTTCTGGTATGATTAAAAGAAATTTCAGTTATTTCTTCAATTTGGTTATTTTCTAGGTATAATTCCTATAATTAAGAGAAGAGACTTATTTTTTTCATATTAGTTGATAAATATATTCAATCTCACAGAATTAAAATCATGTTATAGACTTATCACTAGTGTTAGCTAAAGAAAGAGTCTTGCAGCTCTTCCAAATGAGTTCATTTTTTAAGTTGTCACATTTTCTAACTAGTAAAATAAAATGTACTATCTGTCATGGTTATGGAGTTAAATGAATTTTATTTAATTATTTTTAACCATAAAACGATATAAGATATAGCATACCATAATAATTGTATAAAGCTTTCTAATTTACAAAACTTATTCACATAAATTATTTCATTTGGGCTTCAAGATCCTGGAAACTAGAAAACAGGTAGAAATTATCCCCATTTAGCAGTGGAGTAACTCAGGCCTGGAGAGGTGGCAAGGCGTGTGCAAGGTTTCACAGCTAATACATGAGGGAGACTCATGCAGGCTAGCCCCAGCTTAGGTCAGCCTGCTTCCTACCCGTCCATGATGTCTGGAATATTTTTAGGCTCACATTTTGTAGATTTGTTTGTATTATAATTACTTTAATTAAAAGTTAATTAAGAGCCTTCATTTAACCTCAGGGTGAAGTTTGCTAGAACTATTAGTAAGTTTTCAACAGCTAGCTGCCTTCAAGTTAAATTCATTTGGCATTATAAGGAATTTTACACTCAGGGCTTTTGTTGGAATTCAGAAGTACAATTGGTATATATATTCAGAGTAACTTTCTATTCCTATTGTATAATTTCCCCCTTTTGTCATTTAATTTTGGTATTCTTGGAAGTGGGTAAAGTGAGTTTTAGCTTTTTGCTTTTACCTTCATGCATATTTAGGGGTGAACTAGATCAGTGGTTCCTAAACTTGATTGTATGTTAGAATCACTCATGAGCTTTTTAAAGTATAAATTCCAACCTAAATCAGAGCACAATCATTTATACATTGAAACTGCAGCTATGAAGTAGTGCGTTGGAAGGATTCAGAGCACAGGTACCTGCACGGACAGCGCCTCCCAAGAAGCTAGTGAGAGGGTCTTTGGAAAGAGAAACCAGGGATGGGAGGATAGTATGTGAAATAGAGACACATTGCTCTTTTGTACTATCTAAGTGTTGTGTGTGTTTTACTGTGTACATTATCTATATAAAATGTTAATTTAAAAAAAAATTATAAATTGTGGACCCCATTCTCCAAAGAACCTGATTTAGCATATCTGGGATAGGTCCAGGAATCTATATTTCTTTAGAATCCAAGTGATTCTGAAGTACAGCCAAGTTATGGAACTTCAATCTTTACAATTTTGATAAATTCTGAAGGTCTGTCTTAATCTGCAAATAGGAGGAAGAGGAAGCATGGTAGCTGTGGTAGCGACAGTATCAGGTCAAGATGGATGGACCTTTCTTGGCTCACTGGGTCCGGAGCCATGGGAAGCTTGGTCCTGCTGGCTGATTGTGTATGTGGCAGAAACAGAGCTCAGAGGAGGTGGCCTAGGAGTCAGCTGGGTCTGCCAGACCTCTGCTCTTAATGCAGCAAGTTGGGGTGTATACTCAGTAGGGACGGCCCCCCAGAGTCCCCCCTTAGTTAAGTGTGTTCCTTGTTGTAGCAAGGGAGACCACGCACTTGGGCAGCAGGGAGTGTCTCCAGAGGGGATGGAGACAGGACAATGCCTGGGCCCTTGGCAGGAGCTAGTCAGAACTCATAAGCTGTGGGAAGGGGGTGGGGGTGGCACTGCTGGCACAGTCAGCAGCCTTCTCTGCAAATCTTGTCCATCCTCACAGTGTCACTGCTAGTCCATGTGGAACTCTGGGTGGAGCAGACTGGAGTGAACATCACAGTTCCAGTTTGGGACAGTTTAAACTACTTTGCAAGTCAAGGTGCTTTTTTGCAAGTTGTCGTTTCTGTTTGAATCCTCAGTTCATCGTCCCTATTCTTTCTCCAAGAGCTGTCAGCAGAACCAGTTTTCACTTTATCAGAATTCTCTACTAGTAGTTATAATTTTGATTCATAATTTTGTATTGTTTGAAAACAGTGCTCAAATTATAGTAAATTCTGTATATAGCACCAAAACTACTGGGTTTAATATACACCACAATAATCTAAAATGTATTGTTTGTTTTGTAATAGTGTGCTGTATTTAAAATATAAAACATTATAAGGAAGATATTGGTACCTCAACAGAAGCAGGAAGACCCTGTGGTATAATTCTAAATTTATTTCTTCCCAGACGCAGGTAGGATAGGCTCTTCAAAGGTTTGAAAGCTAAAGAATTGACATTAGTTTCACTGAGATTGTTTCCTTCCAATTCCAAGGTGACCAATTGGTTTAAGTCTATAAAAAAAATAAAGTTATTGTGATATGAGGAGTATTAAAAAACATATAATTTCTGTAGGCTTTCAAAATGTCATGGGAAATGTTCAGTTTATTTGGAGGCCTGATGTTGAGCTTCTTTCTTTGTATCCCCCACTTAGGGCCTTTTCCCAAGTACTTTGCGCAACCCAGATGCTCAGTTTAGCCAGGACTCAATGCTGAATGCATGGTCCAGGAGAGGCAGACCTGTAGAGAAATCATTGTTGTGCTGTATGATAACCCTCATACAAAAACTGAAAACACCACAAAGAAAAGAAAAGAAAAAGAAAATTATAGGCAAATATCATTGAAGAATGTATATGCAAAAAACCTCAACAAAATATTGGCAAATCAAATTCAAAGGATCAAGTGGGCTTTATCCCAGGAATGCAAGGATGGTTTAATAGCCACAAAAAAAATCAGTGTGATACACTGCATTAACAAATTGAACAATAAAAGTCATATGATCACCTCAGTGGATGCAGAAAAAGCGTTTGACAAAATTCAACATCCATTTATGATAAAAACTCTCAACAAAGTGGGTATAGAGGGAACATACATCAACATATATGACAAACCTACAGCCAATATCATACTGAACAATGAAAAGCTGAAAGCATTTCCTCGAAGATCAGGAATAAGACAAGGATGCCCAAGCTCACCACTTTTATTCAACACAGTTTTGGAAGTCCTAGCCATAGCAATCAGACAAGGAAAAGAAGTTGAAAGGAATCCAAGTTGGAAAAGAAGAAGTAAAACTGTCACTGCAGACAACATGATACTATATATAGAAAATCCTAAAGACTGCCACCAAAAAACTTAGAACTAGTACATGAATTCAGTAAAGTTGCAGGATATAAAATTAATATACAGAAATCTGTTGAGTTTCTATACACTAACAACAAACTATCAGAAAGAGAAATTAAGAAAACAATTCCATTTCCAATTGCATCAAAAAAAGAATAAAAACCTAGGAATAAATCTAAACAAAGCAGTAAAAGATCTATACTCAGAAAACCATGAAACATTCATGAAAAAAACTGATAGAAGGCAACACAAACAAATGGAAAGATATATCGTTTGCATGGACTGGAAGGATTAATACTGTTAAGGTGACCATACTCCCAAAGGCAGTCACAGATTCAGTTCAATCCTTCTCAAAATACCCATGGCATTTTTCATAGAACTAGAACAAATAATTCTAAAATTTGTATGGAAATGTAGAAGACCCCAAATAGCCAAAACAATCTTGAGAAAGAAGAATGAAGCTGGAGATACCACACTCCCTGGTTTCAAGCTATGGTACAAAGCTACAGTAATTGAAGCCATGTGGTACTGGCACAAAAACAGACCCATAGATCAGTGGGAGAAAATAGAGAGCCCAGAAATAAACCCATGCATTTATGGTCAATTAATCTATGTCAAAGGGAGTCAAGAATGTACAGTATGGAAAGGAAAGTTTCTATAAGGAACAGAAGCCAGAGGAGGGAGGTTGGGGGGGCAGGCATCCCATAGAGGCAGCAATGGCCAAGCAGCGACTTGGAATGCAGGCGGATAAGAAGTAGAAGATTGTAGAAGGTCATTCTATTTGCAAAGACAGATAGGTATGAAATGGCAGCATAACCAAGGATGTATGGGGAGTGTGATGCAATGGGTAGTTCCTTCTTCCAGGACACAGAAGGAGTCCTCTGCCTGGCAAACCCTCAGTCTCTGAACAAGGGAGTTACAGCTGTGAATTCCCATCACAGTGTTCACTTCCTGGCAGAGAGTGCAGCCAGATGGATGTTTTGAAAGGAGAATGATAAAAAATTCTCCACACATTCAGAATGAGCTACCAAGAAAGGCCTTTGTATAAACAAGTTTTTTCTAAATTGTTTCTACTAGTCTCAGGAGTGGTATGACCAAATCAACTGGAAACTTAAAGGAGAATGGATAGCTCAGCAGTGGTGATACCCAGAGGCATTTGAGTCAGACATTCAGGGTGTAACTTTGGAGTTTGTTCAGTGGCCAAAATTTTCTGAATAGGGGATGTTTTCATATTCAACTCATGTCAGATACTGCACTGAAATGCTCTGTGCAACTCAGATCCTACTCAGGCATGTCAGAGAAGTAAGACATAGTCTAAGCATAAACAAAAGATACTACCGTCAGGAGTACAGATCATAGATTCTAGAAGATGGCAAGGAGGATGTGGCAGTGTAGACTTCAGTGGTACAAAAGTGTGAGTGGGGCCAGGTTCTTAAGATAAAAAGATGTAGGTAGAAATGGAGCGTGAGGCAGCCAAGTGAAACCATGGAGGTACGAACCCACGTGGGTGTGCTCTGGTGTAGGAAAGTGACCAGCCTTGGAGTGGCCCATGTGCAAGAGGGGATGAAGGTCATTGAGAGGGCAGAGGTGGGCTGTAAAGGGCCTTTGTACACCAGAAAATAAGGTCTGACTTTCCTTCTCCAGGCAACGAGGAGCCTCTACAGGGAAGAGCATGACAAAGTATTAATCTGCTCGCGTTTATCATCAGCTGAAGGGCAGAGAGGAAGTACAGAGGCCAGCTAGTAAATTATAAGTGATACTATTTCCTCATATAACCAAAACTCTTTAATTTTAACAACTAAAGATCCTGAGACTCCAGCATACTTATCTAGTACATAGTTGAGGTTTTGGAATGTAGCAGAAGTTTTTCAGAGAAAAATAGATAATAGAATAGACTAATAGTCATTGCATGATCTCACAAGAGAGAGAAACAAAACACAACAATGTAAGTTAATGATATTATGCATTTACAGTTATTCTCTAGCATATGTGTATATTGAATGTGTAAGAAACACAGATAGTATGTACGTTTCTATATGTAACAGGCAACAGGATGGAGGTAGAGAAGGTTCTTGCAGGTTAGACTTGGGGCAGAAAGAGGATTTTATAGTCTGGAAGTTGGTAGAAGTCCCTCCCATTGTGGGTAGGGAGCTACATGACAGGTTATAAACCCGGACAGACTTTTGTGAGAACTTGATCTCACAGGTATTCTGAGTAGATAGCCACACACCATCATTGCTAGAAAGGATGCTGCGATCCTGGATTTTTGTTTGTTCTCATCACTAATGAAGACGGGAACTTTTAGAAGTCCAGTCTTCTCCTGCTGTCCCTCCCTTCTATCTTCTTACCTTCCCTTCATTGTTAAGGCCTCCCTTTTCTCTGTAGTGGGTGTGCAGGTCTCTCAATGGGCCCTAGGTGAGCTCCCAGCCCTCGGCATAGCATGTGCAGCTCCCTGTTGTGTGCTTCCTTCCCACCTTTTCTCGTCACCTTTGTTCTTCACTCCCCATCACACCCTGCTTCCGAGATTCATGAAACTGCGTGCATTTCCCATAGCATCCAGATTGTTTTGTTTCTTCACACTGCTTCTCTCCCTGGAGTGCCCTTCTTCCCCACTTTTCTGGAACTATATGTATAAAACCTGAAGGGTCATGAGGGAGATCACAGAAGTACTGCAGGCCACTGATTGTCAAGCCAGGGGCTTCCACCCAGAAGAGTAGTGTCACAGCACTGGCAATGGCCTGTGCTTGGGCTTGCTTTGCTCACTGCCAGCCAACCTGACCATCCACAGCAGTGGGACTCACAGGAACTGAGCAGCCCCACTGGCTGCAGCAGTCGAGGGAGAACCCAGTACCTGCGGGGCCAGCACTGGAGCAGGACTAAGAACACTGACCAAACAGAAGAAGAGCCTTCAGGCCACACAAAGACTATAGGAGCCTCTCTGGACAAGGTGACAGTGCAGAGCCTCCCCGCTGGCCGCCTGCGCAGGACCGAGGCCTGTGAGGTGCGCAGACTGTGGAGGTGGGCGGGGGATGGAGGAATAGGCCAGTTCACCCTGGAACACAGTCAACCCTCTGGGAATCTGGAAATTTTTTCATGAGGGAGAAGTGCGTGTGGAGAAGCAGTTGTAGGAATGTGTGAGAGCACCTTCCAAATAAGGACTTATAACATGTCATTTTGATAACACTGCTAGAAATACCATCTCACATGTAGTTCACATATAGCCCATTAGTACACTTGTCCTAAATTACGTGTTCCTTTGGTCTGTTTCACCTAGCAGTTAGAAACTGAACTTTCTAATGTCTTTTCCATATGACAGTGGCCCTTCAAAATTTGTTTATTAATGTTTTTCATGTGTACCCTGAAATCCATCTGGAAATAGAGTATTTCCATAACTCTGTAATCCTCAGATTTGGCAGTTCTCATTATTGGTTTTTTTTGTTTGTTTTTTTTTTTGCCATCACTGGAAGTGTTTTGTCCTTATGAAGTTTTTTAAGGCATGAAAGGAAATAATGGAATTGTTTTATTCCTTTAAAGGCTTGGTTATCAACATAAACATAATAAATACTTTCCAAATCAAATAAACAAAAAATGTTAAGCACTATACCTCAAGAGCTACACTAGACTATTCGGAAGATAAAAAGAAAAATTAGGCAGTCTTTGTCTTAAAGAAACATATAATCTGATCAAAGACATTAGCTAGAATTCGCGAATGGTTAATGAAGTAGTGCCTCTCTTACACTAAGTTCATAATATGACAATTCCAGTTGTACAGTTCAGTCCTGAAACAGTCTTAAGATGAGTAAATTACAGTTGTACCAAATGTACAGAATGTGGGGCACCTTCACTAAAGCCTATCCATGGGAAAGCCAGGCTGTCATGGCAACCATACACCCATGGACGTCATTGGTTTTGCCCTGTGGGGTGCATGTACCGCATTGACACACAAGTGCCAGAAGTGCCAGAGCAGCTCTCAGGAAACAGGACTGTCAAAGCCAAAGTGACTGCCACATAGAATGTGTGTGCTAAAGTTTATGTACTTTGTTTGTAGAATAATCCCTCAGCCTCACATAGTATGCCCATTTACTTATATTTTATACATAATTCTCATGTGCCAAAACATGACACGTTAACATAGCAAAGTGTTCAGAGGCAGCTGGGAGTTGTGGATGGGGTGTAGGGAGCATCTAAGGGTGATTAAAGTAGACCTGTTTGGCAAGCCATGGTACTGCGTTATCACCACTAATACCAAAAACATCAGTACAAACACAGCACCAGAACAGATGTCTGTGTGGGGATGTTAGTGTAACTCTTAGGATATTATGGATTTGTAATTCAGTTCCTGTATTGTGAATTATGCAAACCTGAAATCATTGAAAGTTTATTTGTAAAGTACATTTTTAAGACAATGGGCAGTTTAAAATACATTTTTTAAAGTTTCACCAGTCAATAGTTAAAATAAGTTTTATCAACTTAAATGGTAACATGACCTAAAAAAAATTTTTCTAGCTATTCATTTAGGAATGTTGCAAATAAAATTTCCACACAACTACAGAAGAAAGGTTATTAAGGACATGTCATAAAGTCAAATGTTAAATACCTGATAAACTTTCTTCATCGATAACCTGAAGATTGTTCTCATTGATTTTAAGTTCCTCTAATGTAGATGGTAGTTCTGAAGGAATCGCTACCAAATTGTTTCCATCCATATTCAGGCGGATTAAATTCTTTAGAAGCTTGAAAGGCAAATCTCAAAATTACTTTTTTTTATCTTGTCACGGATGTACAGTCATATATGTCATTTAATGGTCAGTTTGTAGTAGTTTCTAAATTTTCACAAACCCTCAGTTACTCAGGCTTAGACAAAAATCCCCATATTCCCCCCTGCCACATAGATGTTGGTCCTGTTAATAGCATTTATTCCCTGGTATTTTCAGCAAACTACATTGGTGATTTTGTATCACACTCACTCATATTTTTATGGTAACTTTAGTAAGCAAGAGAAAGTTCCTATCACCACTGGACTAGTCCTGCTTTCCTAGATCTTCGATTTTCACCTGCCCAGCAGTAGACACAAAGTTAATTAAATCATGCAGTAATCTGAATCTGTTACAGATACTAAGAAGACAGCAATTTGAATCCTTTCAGTGTGTGTGTAAACTCAGTTTTCTATCTATACTAAGGAGAAACAGTCATAAAATAGCACTATCTATTGTGGAAATTCTTCAAAATTAAATGCTACAAATATCACAAACTCTTTCTATATGGTACCCAAACAGTTTTCACTGTCTGAAGAGTGTATGTCCACATTTGTAAGTTACATGTTTATTGGCCAAACTGGCCTACACTACCAAAGTTACAGGATGATTTACTTCAGTGGTGCTCAGAGTCAATTTCAGCAGTTTGGAAATGGGACAGAGAATCCCAAAACAAGAAAAAGGTAATTTCCTACAGTGTCTTCTTTTTGACCAAATACAGGAAATGCACCAGTCCCAGCTGCTGTTCTAGCAGAAGCACGGCTAGCATGAGGCAGGACTCCAGGTCTTTCACATGAACATGGATACCAGGTGTCTGGAGCACTCTCATCTGCAGCCCAGAATCTAAATGAGAACCAGGAACTGAGCTCATAGGAGGCCAGTGATTTGTCCAAAGAGTGGATGGAAGACCATCCAAGAGGATAAAGTTTGACCTCCTGGCATGTAACTTGTTTTACTTGGACTTCTTTACGCACACACAATTATGAGCATTTGTTTACACACACAAGCCCCTCCTTTCTTCTGCCTTTGTTTTTTTGAAAGTCCTTGATACTCTTTTCTCCTTTTTAGAAAAATTTTTAATTAAATCTGATTCTTTCAAAGGTTTACTGCATGCTTTTCTCTCTTCCTCTTTCCCTAACCTATCCCCCTGCTAATCTTCATCTGAGTCCATTTGTTTTTCTAGGACCCCCTCCTGCTGTGAAGTATCCTTTATCAGATTTTGCAGAAAGCACAAAATAAGGAAGCTTTGTCTTGCTGGCCTGAAATAGTTTCCAGATAAGCTCTCCTTTTTTTCCCAGAACTACCTCATATACTAAGAGACCACATTTCAACATGTTTTCAGCTACCTGGGAGAAACTCCTCTATAAATTCAAAACATTAGTTTTGTCATTCATGCTGTTGTGGGTGCTTTAAGTATAAAGCACAGAAAAACAGCTAGAAACCTGTAAAACAACATACTATATTCAAGATAAAACTTGAATACAGTTTAGAGACATCAGAGAGGAAACTTTCTTTGGAGAAATCTCCAGTAAAACATTTTGCTTTTCCTTCCTTCTGCATCTCCACCCACTGCCAGTACAAGTCATGAGAAAGCCATCCAAATGGACTGTTACAAATCAGAGCATGTGTTTACCTTGAATGCTTTTGGACCTATGCCCGAAGAGCTGATATTATTTTTGCTCAGATCAAGCCTTTCCAAATTCGGTAATCCATTAAATGCTCCATCCGGAATGGAGGTGATAGAATTGCCTAGGACACATAGCAATTGTGTTTTAGGCTTCTGTGCCTATAAATACACGTATACCTGCACATGCGTAGATAGGAAAACACAGTACTTACAGCAAGGACCATGTGTATTATATAAGAAAATGAGTGTTTAGGGAAGAAAAAACAAGACTGGGACTAGATTATTTCACGTGGTCAAAATTTTCACTCTACGGACTTATGCTCTAGTATATCACGTTTTAGATGAAGCTGCTTAAAACAGCCCGAATATGGTTTGCTAGACAATTCTGGTGGCATTATGCATTTTACAACAAAGCTGTGTTTATGGAAGGTGCTATAGAAACTGATTTTTATACTTCTTCATATTTTCCTATTGATGTCTCCTAGACCCTGGACCAGAAATATACTTTTTTTTTTTCAATGAAATCTTGGGTGTATGACTTGCCTTCTCTGAGCATCAGTTTCCTCTAAATTAGAAGCTTGGGGAGATAATCTCTCAGATTGTCTCCAGATCTGATGTTATAATTCTGTGACTTCAATCTATAAAAGTTCCTGCATGCTTTAATTTACGGGGTTTTGGTTTGGCATTTAGTTAAGTACAGTAGTCAGTGATTTTTAAACCCAGAAAATGAGCTTACCAGAAATGGTGAGTACTATAAAAACCATGTGGTGACCTTATAAAACCAAGATACTGTGACTGAGCACAGGTCATTCATCTTTCATAAGACTTTAGACTTTCACAAATTGTGGTTTTGTTTTTTTTATTTTAATGCCAGGCAGAGCACACCTGGCATGCAGGCTGCAGAAGGAGGGGGCGTTGTTGGAGCAGGACACTCGGGGCATGAGAAGAATTCCTTAGGGAAGAGCATGTGAACGTGGTATCAGGAAGGCCGTAACACCAGAAGTGTCCTATTGCAGACCAGCTGTCCTGATTAAAGGGGTCAGGCTGTGACTATTGAGTATTAATTTATATGATCATTTTTTATTTCTGTTACTTTCCCCAAGACACATCTGAAACCCCACTCAGATTCTCTCACCCCTGCATCTTCAGAGCCATCCCCAGCATGGGCCTTACCACCAGACTCATCTACTGTCCCAGTCTTCCCGGCCAGCCAGCCTCACACACGCATCTGCCCTGCCATTCCTCCACTCAGAGCCCTTCCTGGTCCTATAAGAACATGGGCAAAAAGTCTGGACCACTCCGTGCCTACCACAATGGCTAAAACAAGGGGGGAACAACAGGAACTGTCTGATATTGCTGGAAGGAGTGTCACAACCATTTTAAAGAACTGTTTGGTAGCTTCTTATAAAGTTAAATATGCTTTTACCATGTCACTCAGCAATCCCACTCCTGGGTATATACCCTAGGAAAAAGGAAACTTAGGTCCACACAGTCATCCGTATGTGGATGTTTATAGCAACTGTATGCACAATTGCCCCAAAGTGAAAATAACCCAGATGTCCTTCAGCTGATACCTGTGGTCCATCCGAACAGTGGAACACCACTCAGAAGTAAGGAGCAGCGAGCAGCTGATAAATGCAACAACCTGGATAGCCCTCAGGAGCATTACGATAAGAGAAAGAAGTCCAGCTGAAAAGGCTGCACACTGTATGATTCCATTTCTATGATATCCTAAAAAAGGTACTCTAGGGACAGAAAACATCAGGGCTGGTGAAAGGAGGGACGTGACAGAATTTGGTGAGGTGATGGAAGTGTTTTATCTTAATTGTGGTAGTGATTATATTGTGGTAGTGGTATATCTTGATGTGGTAGTGACTGTATGCATTTGTCAAAACTCGAAGAATAACAGGGACTTCCCTGGCGGTCCAGTGGTTAAGACTTCGCCTTCCAATACACGGGGTGCAAGTTCGATCCCTGGTTGGGGAGTTGGGATCCCACATGCCTCGCAACCAAAAAAACCACAACATAAAACAGAAGAAATACTGTAACAAACTCAATAAAGACTTTAAAAACAGTCCACATAAAAAAAATCTTAAAAAACTCAAAGAATAATATACTAATAACAAGTTTGACTATATATAAATTATACCTTATAAAGCTGACTTTAGAAGAAAGTCAGTGGGAAGTTGGGATTTGATTTGGAGGAATTTGCTCTATACCTGACAGTGCTATTCTGCCAGTAAACACCTATCTCTTTTGCAAAGTTTTTATGTTTGAAGATTGTGAAATTAATCTGTTTTGGGGTCAACTTATATTATGAAATTAAAATATAACTTTCATAGGGCAATGGGAGTTAACCACAAAATCAAGCAGACGTCAATATCTCTTACCTATGAGCTCCAGACTTGTTATCTCTGGTGCTGTTAGCGGTGGAATTTGTGTGAGATCGGCGCTGATACAGGAGATGGTTTTGTAGGACAGAGAGCACCTGCTGGGCAGAGGTGGTATGCCTCTGCGGGTAGCTGGGACTGGGAGTCGAGAGGGCGTCCTGAACATATCTCCTCTGACGGCGTCGTAGTCGTCCTCGTCCTCATCCTCGCCCTCGTCCTCGCCCTCGCCCTCATCCTCGTCCTCGTCCTCGCCCTCATCCTCCCTTGCTGGGTTTCTGTGCTGATGGGCCTGCCTCCCCGCTTCTCCAGGTGTCTGCTCTCCCCCTTCTTTGCTCTGTCCCTCATTGGGAAGTCTCCCCCAGTCTCCAGGTCTAGGGGTCTTTTTCTTTTGCTCACTATCTTCATATTGTTTCACTTCTTCTCCATCCTCCTCAAATTGAAGTTCCTCTTTTTTCAGTGCTTGATCCATTTCCACCCAAGGAGGTGGCTCTTGCTTATGAGGTAAACTGGTAGGTTCTCTTTGTTCTGAAGAATCACCAGAAAATTCAGTTCTGTCATTGAATGCTATACCATTGAGTAGCAAATAGGAGGCAACTGACCATGTGAGGAGAAGACAGCAGAGGCAAGTTGTGGTATTAATAAAAGGAAAAAATCATAGTGACAATTAGGTTAGTAAATATTATTCCCTCCAGGTATATGAGTGCAGTTTAAACATGAAATGCATCTTGAAATTTTTGCTTGAATAGTTTTAATAGAAATAAATAAACTTTATTTCTGTTTTGGAAGAAGTTATAGGTAATTCTTGTTTTGCTTGTGAGCCTTAATACTTGTTTTTACTAAAGTATCATGCTATCTGATGCGTAAAGAGGGAATAATATTAGCATATGTTGCAAAATGGTAAGCAGTCCTATTGTGAGATTGTAATATAATCAGATGTGATACCTTTATAATAGATACTGTTCAGTTAATTGGGGTTATTGATAAGGTAAGACTCGATACACTATCAGACATAAAAAAATGAAACAGATATACATTTTACTTGCTTATGGTGGTGAAATTGGCTTTTATTTATAGATTTATTATATTTGTCCAATTTTCTTTCAGCTCCATGGGCCTAAAAGCATCCTCTGAAATTTAGAGTTATAGAAAATTCTCTTCTATTTTCCTCCCAGATTCTGTATTTAAATCATTTTTACTGCTTGAGACCTATGGAAGTTATCCTGGACTTAAATGATGTTTTCTTAACCTAGACATATGCACAAGAGTATTTTTCATTATTCCATGATGATGAGAGCATAATATACAATAGTAGTAAGTTTATCTACATTTATTTAGCTGTTAATATCTTTGGCAGAAAGTGAGGAAGACTTGACGAAGACCAGACTTCAGGCTCACCCTCTGAATGAACAGTTTTAGGGAAAAGTGAACTCAGTACATAGATTTTCTTTAATCAAAATATAAAAATTTACTTAATCATTTCCATGACTTTATTTAATGTCATACATAAATCATCTCAAAAAAGGACTCAAAATATAATTATTTGAAGGAATTACTTGAGATTTCAATTCAGTATATATTATAAAGTCTGTGAGTTATTTTCTTCACACATCTGACAGAACATGCAGAAGGAGAACAGGAAAAAATTAGCAAAAGGAAACTAAAGCTATCATATTTAAACATATCATATTTAAACATTTAAATTCTTTCCTGTATATCCAAGTTTATTTTTCCAAAATAACCACAGCATTTCAAGAATAATAAAGTCCTTTGAAAAATGTCTGAGAATTTCTGGATCTTGCCTTCTTAAATCTTGTGTTTCATCTCCTCAGGAGTCAGTTTCATTAAACACTTTTATTTTCTAACATTTTTTAGTCATAATATCTTAGGAAAATAATTGGTAGTATACACCAAAATACATTTCCTAAATGTTCTGGAGTTCTTCCTGGGAGGAGACTTTTGTAGGTAACCACCCTGTAATCATCCTGTGTGTGTGGAAACAACCAAACAACCTACCTTGATCATAGGCAACAGAAAACATCTTTATCCCTTCCCATCAAATTATTTAACACACATTTATTTCATAAGCTATTTGCCAGGCTTTTCTTGGAGGAGCCCTGAGCCTCCTTCCCAAGAGTCCTCTACTCCATCAGCCTCATAGGATAAGGAGCAGTGAGCAGCCAACAAATCCTCACAGTGTGATCTTTCTGTGCACAGCAGGGCCACAAAAGAAAGCCGTTACTCCAGGGCCGTGGCCGTATTTCCCTAGGATTACTGGAGCAGTAATGACTGCACATCGACTGGGAGAACTGGGTTTTATTCTCTCTAGATGCAAACCCCTCCTCCCTTTGTTCACCATGAGTTCTTCATCTTCATTTGGGTGGATAACTAAACACGTTGAGTTGAATTAAGTAGGATAATGCATGTAAGGAACTAAGCAGAGCTCTTCACACACACGAAGAACGTGGGAGATGTTTGCTGTGTAAGCTCTGTCACTACATCTGTAATGCTGAGAGTGAAATGTGGAATGTGATCTGGTCCGAGTTTACTCGTTCTAACACAGCTACAACTCTAAAGCCAAGATCTTTTATTTCTCTCCCCGTCATACAGTGTCCCAAATAACTTCCATGTTTATCATCATTGTGCCAGTATTTAAGTATCCTAATGTTGAGTTTATCATAATTTAAAATTTAAGGTAGTGACAAAATAAAAACAAATGGAAGTTAAAGACTAAATTACGTGTGATACTTTGGGCTAAATATTTGTACCAGTATCAGAGCAGACGGGGCAGCATTCTCCTTCAGGTGTAACTGTTTGGGGGCACATCTGAGGGTGGCACTTGGTCTCATCACAAAGGACTCTTCCATTCGAGCAGAGGCAGGTGGTGCAGGGCTCGGGGGACCATACAGCTTTGTTATACATGGTCATCCCATTTGCCAAACAGTGTCCTTTCTTTCCTAGAAGAGAACAGTAACATTTAAATTCCTTGTGTGATTACTAGCACCTATGAATGGAAGTGAGCCCAGTGTGAAGCCCAATGTGCTAGGGCCACACAAGAATAACATTCTGTGTTTATGCATGCATAGGGTAAAAGTATGTTACAGATGTAACCCTCTGAAATGCTTTCCATGTGCTCTATTTTCAACCCCTCTTACTTAGGCTCTGAGAATGCCCTCCTCATGGTACCGTGACTCTGAATCATGTTTACATCCTGTATCTGTCAGGATGGCTGAGGTATACAACAACAAACAACCCCCAAATCTCAGTTATTTCTTGTTCGTGCTGTGTGTCCAATGTAGATATTGTTTGTCAGGACAAAAAATTGGCTTCATCTCCGAGCCGGCTGCCCTGATGGCCACAGCAGTGGGAATGTGAGGTTGCAAATAAGACAAGCTCTAAACTTGTCTAATTACATTGACCAAGGCAAATGATATGGCAGTGTCTCACTTCAGAAGAGAAAAAGCTGTGTCATTCCATCCCATGCCAGAAAGCAGAGAGCTGGAACAGCACTAACGATGAACAAGCCCACATTGTACCCTTCCTGATGTGTGGATAGAGAGGTGAAATCAGACTATGCTTGTGGTGCTTCTGACACTGAATTCTCAAGGAGACATTGCAGCGATCTCTTTTTTTAGAATTGTTGTGTTATTGAAATACAATTCAAATACCCTTTTAAAGTACACAGTACAGTGAGTTTTAGTATATTGTTTTCTCTGCATGCAAGGTTATAGATACATGGATAAGTGTGTCGACTAAACAGGCCATTAGGCAATCAATCTGAATGTTAGAGGGGATGTGTTCCTTCCAATCCTAGTGTTATTCCTGATGACTCTTCTCCATCTGATGAGCTACTGTGCCCACAAATGAGCTCTCACATTTGTCCCCTTCTTTCCCTCACCACTGTATCAGCCCTATTCAGGCCCTACCCATCTCTCATTTGGATACTTGCAGTAAACTAATCCCACCCATCCAATTTCTCCCCTGGGAAAACAAAAGATATAATCAGGAGTTTTCTCCTGATTATAATAGTACTATACTGTATCAAAATTCTAACAGCCTTTTTTGCAGAAATGGAAAAGTTAATCCTCAAATTCATAAGGAATTACAAGGGGCCCCAAATAGCCCAAAAAAAAATATTGAAAGAAAAAAAAAAAAGAACAAAGTTTGAGGACTCACACTTCCAGATTTCAAAACTTACTACAAAGCTAATGGCATAAGGATAAACATATAGACCAGTGGAATATTGAGAGTCCAGAAATAAATCCATACATCTATGGCCAATTGATTTTTGACAAAGGTGCCAAGCCCATTCAATGGTGAAAAAAATTGTCTCTTCAACAGATGGTGCTGGGATAACTGTATATCCATATGCAAAAGAATGAAGTTAAAAATTAACTGAAAATGGATCAAAAACCTAAATATAAGATCTAAAACTGTAATATTCATAAAATAAAGCATGACCTTGGATTTGGCAATGTATTTTTAGATATGATTCCAAAAGCACAAGCAATAAAAGAAAAAATAGATGAATTGGACTGTATCAAAATTAAAAATTTGGTCCATCATAGGACATTGTCAAGAAAGTGAAAGGATAGCGTTTACACAATGGGAGAAAATATTTGCAAATCATATCTGAAAATATTTGCAAAAATAACTGATATTATAAATATCTGATATTTGGAATATACATAAAAATCTCTTATAACTCAACAATAGAAAGCCAACCCAATTCATAAATGGGCAAAGGACTTGAATTAACATTTCTTCAAAGAAGATATACAGTGAACAATAAGCACATAAAAAGATTCTCAACGTCATTAGTCATTAGGGAAATACAAATTAAACCACAGTGTGATACCACTTCACATCCACAAAAATGGCTATATTTTTAAAATGGAAAATAATGGCAAGGATGTGGAGAAATTGGAATCCTTGTACCTTGCTGGTGGATATATAAAATGATGTAGCTTCTGTTGGGAACATTTGGCAATTTCTCAATAAATTAAACGTATAATTACCACATGGCTCAGCTCCTAGGTACCTGATATTCCACTTCTAAGTGTATACCCAGTGGAACTGAAAACAGAAATTCAGATAGATAGCAACTTGTACACAAACGTTCGTAGCTGTGCTATTCACAATAGCCAAAAGGTGGAAGCAATGCAATTATCCATCAATGGATGAAAGGATAAACAAAACATGGTATCTCTCTGCAATGAGATATTATTTAGCCATAAAAAATAATAAGGTACTGGTACACACTACAATGTGAGTGAACCTTGAAAATACAATGCCAGATGAAAGAAATCAGACCCAAAAGGCCACATCTTATAGGACTTCTTTTATGTTAAATAGAATAGGCAAATTCATGGGGACAGAAAGATTAGTGGTTGCCAAGAACTGGGGGGGTAGGAGAAAGTGGGGAGTAAGTGCTTAATATGTATGTAGTTCCCTTTTTAGGGTGAAGAAAGTGTTCAGGAACTAGATAGTGGTAATAGTTGCACAATATTGTGAATATGCTAAATGCCACTGAATTGTACACTTTAAAATGGTCAAATGGTAAGTTTTATGTGTATTTTACCCACAGTTAAAAAAAAAAGTACTGTAAGACCACTGGAAAACATTTTAGGACAATTTAGAAATCTTTAGTATACATCTTCTATACCTTTTAATGTACATCACCCTATATTGCATATTTTTAAAAACAGATTTGAGATCACATTATGCATACTACTTTTCAACCTTTTTATTTTCTGTTATTATAAATTGGATATCTTTCCAGTTAATTAAGGAAATTGACTTCATTGTTCTTTAAGAGTTATGGGTACCCTGTAATTATCATTTTAAATTGCCTGCCTCCAGTCTCTTTTTTCTCTCAGTCATGTTGTAAATGTGACCTAAATTGTTTATTTTCACGGTAATTGTATGTTATTTCTGTTAACTTCGTGGAAATAACATCATTTAGAAGCATTTGGTTTTCTTGAGACAATATATGAAGTATTGGTCACAGAACATTATGTGGTGATAGTTTCGTCTTTTAAAAGTTTTATGTAATGGTAACGTATGTAGAATATAATTACTTTTTCCTTCCAAAGCTGGAAAAATGTGGACCATTAAATATTAGTGTTTAAAAATGCCTAGTTAAAATCTTTGGAAGAATTTCAAAGATCTTTTCAAACTTTAAAAATTCAGTAGTTTGGTCTATATAAAATAAATTCCATGGTTTAACTACATGTTTGGTTGAAAATATTTAATAGCCATGAGTTCATAGACTCATCTGGATCATTTATTTCTATATCCTAGATGATCCATCATGATAAATGACATGTATATTACTATATTATGATTACAACTGTTCTAAGTACATGGTATAGTAAACAGACCAGAAATAATAAACCAAAATTGTAACTATGATTTTATAAATATAGTTATAGGGTAATATTTTTTCTGTTTGCCAATAATTTTGTATTGTAAGTATATTCTATAAATGATTTTTTCAATTATTTCAAAATTTATCTTCTTAGATTAAACCAAAAGATAATATAATAACTTGAATTCTTTGAAAATTTTCTTTATGGAGTTTCTCTCTGTTCCTCTCAACTACTATTTTCTTACCTGGTAACACATCATAGCTTGATTCTACCCCAGGAACATTTAAAAAGGATTCAAACTTTTCCTCCGCACTGTAATCCAAGTTCACCACGGGAATTGTTGCTGCTGGTGTACCTGTCCTCATTTGCTGAATTCCAAGCTGTCTGCTGGACCTGCGGGCGGGCAAGGAACTTTTTCTTAGTCTTCTGTAATACATCTTCCTTCTTTGCTTCCTAGAAGTTTCTTCATTTTGTCCAAAGTCAGTTTGAAAACTGAGAAGCAGAAGAAAACAATACAAGCTTGAAAACTTCATGCTTGCTTTTTTCACTATTTGATTCCTAGGATGAGAATGAAACAGAATTTCAGAGTTAATGATTAAATATTTACCTCTGAAAATTGGCTTATAATTGCCTATATCCCTCAGCAGCAAGTCTTTGAGAAATAACACATATGATATATGGGCTCTTTGCTATAGCATTACTGCCAGTCAGAATTTAGAATTTTTCTGCCCAAATCAAAGAATTTTTAGTATTTTATCTTTATTGCTAGACCAGGTGTGAGCAAACTTTTTCTGTAAAGAACCAGGTAGTAAATATTTTAGGTTTTACAGGCCACACATTTTTTGTTGTAACTACTCCACTCAACCCTTGTAACATGAAGGTAGACAGTATGTACACAAATGGGTGTGGCTGTGTTCCAAAACAGGCAGTGGGTCAGACTTAGCCCCAGGCCATAGTTTGCCGACCCCTCTCTGGACCACTGGGGTGTAGGTTTTCAGAGGTTACTTAGGAGGTTTCTCTCCACCTGTCTGCCACGTCATTCTGTGACTAATATCATCCACAACTCATATTCCCAGCTCTTCTATTTTATTCTTTCATTCTCTAGTGTTATAATTTTCTTTGTTAGGGGTAAGGAGCATAATTGCACCAAATAAAAATAACAGAAAACTAGTATCATTTGTAAAGAGGTAAGAGCACATGGTCTCAGCTGGTCTCAAGAGCAGCGCAGGGCCCTGCACATGGTGAAGCTGAAAAACATATTTGAGAAGTGAATATCTTTTCAAACCTTAAACATGAAGTAGCACAGAACAGAAGTCCCTAAGAGGGGGAAATTCCAAGTTGAGCTCCTGCTCACTGCCTGGAGGGAGTTCCTTCCCAGGCTGAAACCCAGGGCAAGGACCCAGGCAGAGCCCAACAATCTCCCTGAATTGAAAAACAAAACCTGGGGTCCTGGGGATGCCAGAGAGGAAAGAGTTTGCAGAGCAGAGCACAGGGAGGTGGGAGCTACCCTGAGAAAAACCTCCAAAGATATCAAGTCTTCAGCTGAGTACTGATTAGCACATTTGTATGAATAAACTACTCAACACTGTAGAAAGAACTACCATGAAGGACAAAAAGAAAAAATCCTTTGGACAAGAAAAGGCTCAGCAGACTGTGTGTGTCCACCAGTCGTAGTAGAGAACCTTTACTGCAGAGGGCATCAGGCATAGTGCTCAGAAGTGCACTGGCACATCAGAGAAAACAATTTACCCTAGACTAATGGCTGGTCTGATCCCATTCAACAGAACTGAACGGCAAGCCTCCCGGAAAGGACCAAACTGTGTGCAACAATTTAACGATGTCCCAGAGCACCCAACAAGTGCTGGGAAATCCAGCAAAAATTTACCAGGCACACAAAGAAACAGGAATTGTTGACCCATAATGATGAGAAAAATCAATCTACTGAAACCCATCCATAGCACAGCTGACATAATTATTAAGTAGGTCATTAGAAGTTATTAAAACTATAATCTGTGTTCAAGAAGATAGAGGAAAGATATTTAAAGAAATCCAAATTGAACTCTTAAAGATGTAAACTACAAGATGAGAGAGAAAAACTATACTGCAAGGCATAAATAGCACATTGGAGAGTACAGGAAAAAATTAGTAAACTTGAAAACACAGTCATAGAAATGATCCAAAATGCAACACACACACACACACACTCACACACACACACACACACACACACACACACAAGACCAGTGAAAAACATGAGCAGAGCATCATCAAACTGTGGGACAACTTCAAGTGATCAATTTATATCCAGTTCCAGTCCCTGAAGGACTAGGGAGGCACAAAAATATTTGAAGAAATAAAGACTGGTCATTTTCCAAATTTGATGAAAACTGTAAATCCACATATACAAAATCAATAAACCCGCAAAAAAAGAAATATGAACAAAATTATGTCAAATATTCATCATAATCAAATTGCTTTAAAACCAGTAATAAGGAGACCATCTTAAAAGTGAGCAGAGAAAAAGGCACAAAGTTAACAATAGAATATAAGATTTCTCATTCAAAACAGTACAAGCCAATTCAACACCCATTTATGATGAAAACTCTCCAGAAAGTGGACACAGAGGCCTCAACATAATAAAGGCCATATATGACAAACCCACAGCAAACATTATTCTCGATAGTGAAAAATTGAAAGCATTTCCTCTAAGAACAGGAGCAAGACAAGAGTGTCCACTCTCACCACTGTTATTCAACATAGTTTTGGAAGTCCTAGCCACGGCAATCAGTGAAGAAAAAATAAAAGGAATCCAAATTGGAAAAGAAGTAAAACTGTCACTGTTTGCAGATTACATGGTACTATACATAGGAAACCCTAAAGATGCCACCAGAAAACTACTAGAGTTAATCAATGAATTTGGTAAAGTTGCACAATAGAAAATTAATACACAAAAATTTCTTGCATTGCTATACACTAACAATGAAAGGGCGGAAAGAGAAGTTAAGAAAAGTCTCATTTACCATTGCAACAAAAAGAATAAAATATCTAGAAATAAACCTACCTAAGGAGGCAAAAGACCTGTACTCAGAAAACTGTAAGAACTGATGAAAAAAATCTAAGATGACATAAACAGATAGAGAGATATACCATGTTCTTGGATTGGAAGAATCAATACTGTGAAAATGACTATACTACCCAAAGCAATCTACAGATTCAATGCAATCCTCATCAAATTACCAATGGCATTTTTCACAGAACTAGAATAAAAATCTAACAATTTGTATGGAAACATAAAAGACCCCAAATAGCCAAAGCAGTCTTGAGAAACAAAAACGAAGCTGGAGGAATCAGACTCCCTGACTTCAAACTATACTACAAAGCTATAGTAATCAAGACAATATGGTGCTGGCACAAAAACAGAATTATAGATCAATAGAACGGGACAGAAAGCCCAGAGATAAACCCACACACCTATGGTCCCCTTAACTTTGACAAAGGAGGCAAGAATATACAATGGAGAAAAGACAGCCTCTTCAATAAATGGTGCTGGGAAAATTGGACAGCTACATGTAAAAGAATGAAATTAGAACACTCCTGAACACCATACACAAAAATAAACTCAAAATGGATTAAAGACCTAAATGTAAGACTGGACACTATAAAACTCTTAGAGGAAAACATAGGAAGAACACTCTTTGACATAAATCACAGCAAGATCTTTTTTGACCCACCTCCTAGAATAATGGAAATAAAAACAAAAATAAACAAATGGGACCCAATGAAACTTCAAGGCTTTTGCACAGCAAAGAAAACTATAAACAAGATGAAAAGACAGCCCTCAGAATGGGAGAAAATATTTGCAAATGCTGTGACCAACAAGGGCTTGGTCTCCAAAATCTACAAATAGCTCATGTGGCTCAATATCCAAAAAACAAACAATCCCATCCAAAAATGGGCAGAAGACCTAAATAGACATTTCTCCTGAAAGACATACAGATGGCCAACAAACACATGAGAAGATGCTCAGCATCACTAATTATTAGAGAAATGCAAATCAAAACTACAATGAGATATCACCTCACACCAGCCACAATGGCCATTATCAGAAAACCTACAAATAATAAATGCTGGAGAGAGTGTGGAGAAAAGGGAACCCTTCTATACTGTTGCTGGGAATGTAAATTGGTACAACCATTATGGAGAACAGTATGGAGTTTCCTTAAAAACCTAAAAATAGAGCTACCCTATCATCCAGCAGTCCCACTCCCGGTTATATACCTGGAGAAAACCATAATTTGAAAAGATATAGGCACCCCATATTCATTGCAGCACTGTTTACAATAGCCAGAACATGGAAGCAACCTAAATGTCCATCAGCAGAGGAATGGATAAAGAAGATGTGGTACATATATACAACGGAATATTATTCAGCCATAAAAAGGAACAAAATTAGGTCATTTGTAGAGACATGGATGGACCTAGAGAGTGTCATACATACAGAGTAAAGTAAGGGAGGGAAAAGCAAATATTGTATAGTAACACATATTTTTGGAATCTAGAAGAATGGTATAGATGATCCAATTTGCAAAGCAGAGATAGAGACATAGACGTAGAGAACAAATGTATGGATACCAAGGGGGAAAGGGGTGGGGAGAGAGGAATTGGGAGACTGGGATTGACATATATACATTTTTTATACTATGTATAAAATAGACAGCTGATGGGAAGATAGTGTTTAGCACAGGGAACTCTACCCAATGCACTGTGGTGACCTAAATGGAGGGAAGACCAAAAGGGAGGGGATATCTATATGTGTATGGCTGATTCATTTTGTTGTGCAGTGGAGGCTAACGCAACATTGTAAAGCAACCATCCTCCAGTAAAAAAGAAACAATACAAGCCAGAAGACAATGGAGCAACAACTTTAAGGTACTGAAAAAAAAAATCAACTTAGAATTCTATACTCAGTGAAAATGTCTTTCAGAAACAGGCAAAATAAAGACTTTTTCAGATATAGAAAAGCTGAAGGAATTAATCACTAGCAAAATTGCACTATAAGAAATGCTAAAGTGGAAGGAAAATTATATCAGATAGAATTATGGATATACCAAAGGAATGGAGACCACAGGAAATAGCATATATGTAGATAAATACTCTTTTATTTTTAAATCTCTTTAAAAGATGATTAATACAGTCATCTGTTTAACAGTTGTGTTAATACAATAGTACTGTATCTTGGGGTTTCTACCTTAAGCGAAAGTAGAATGTATGACAACAGAAGCAGAAAGGAGGAAGTGTAGATACACTGTTGTAATATTCAGATACTATAAGCAAGGTGGAATATCAGTTGTAGGTAAATTGTAGTAAGTTAAAGATGCATACTATATGCCCTAACCCAGTACACACAAAAAAAAAGTTATAGTTATCAAGCCAATAAAGGTGATAAAGTGGAATAATAAAAATATCCAAAACATAGTACCTGTAAATCATATTAAATGTGAATTCATTAACTGTCACAATTAAAAGGCAGAGACTGTCCAGAGAGAATTTTTAAAAATTAAAACCCAGCTCTTATGCTGACTGTAAGAAACCCATGCTAAACAAAGTTACAAATGGGTTAAAACTAAAAAGGATGGGAAAATATATACCTTGGTAACACTAATCAAAAGAAAACTAAATGGCTATATTAATGTAAGATGAAGAGGAGCAAGAGTAATTAGGTAATGACAAAAGGATCTATTCTTCAGGAGGCTATAATAATTCTAAGCCTTTACGTACCGAACAATACAGGTTCAAATTACATGAAGAAAAAAACTGATATAGCTACAAGAAGAAAGAGGCAAATCCATAGTTATCATCCAGAATTTCTACTTACTTCTCCCAAATATGGATTTCTAAAATAGCAGACAGATCACAAGCTTAAACAGCAAGATAGCACTGTACACCTGTTAGAATGGCCAAAATCACAAACACTGACAAATTGTGAGTTGAGAGTGTGTAGCAACGGGAACTCTTTGATTTGTTGCCAGTGGGAATACAGAACCATACAGCCAATTTGTAAGACCGTTTGGCAGTTTCTAAAAAACTAAACATACTCTTACCCTGCCATTCAGCAATCATGTTTCCCCATGAGCTGAAAACTTATATCCACACAAAAACCTGCACGTGGATGTTTACAGCAGCTGTCTTCATAATTGTCAAGGCTTGGGAACAACCAAGACATCCTTAAGTAGGTGAATGGAAAAATGAGCTGTGTTGCAGACAAACTGGAATATCATTCAGTGCTAAAAAGAAATACGCCTTCAAACCATGAAAAGACATGGAAGAATCTTAAATGCTTATTACTAAGTGGAAGAGGCCAATCTGAAAAGGCTAGTACTGTGTGACTGCAACTATATGTTATTCTGGAGAAGACAAAACTGTGGAGACAGTACAGACATACTTCATTATTACTGTATTATTTTTCATTATTACATACTTTTCCATTATTACCGTATTACTATCTTTGTTATGGTGATCTGTCATCAGGGAGCTTTGATGTTACTGTTGCAAAAAGATTACTACCCTCTGAAGGCTCAGATGATGGTTAGCATTTTTTTTTTAGCAATAAAGTATTTTTTAAATTAAGGTACATGGTTTATTTTTTTAGACATAATGCTATCGAACACTTTATAGACTACACTATACTGTAAACATAGCTTTTATATGCACTGGGAAACCAAGAAAAATTGTGTGATTCCCTGTATTACGGTATTAGCTTTATTGTGGTGGTCTGTAACCAAATACACATCTCTGTGGCATGCCTGTATGTGCGTTTAGTCAGAATTGCATGTTCCTTGATTTATGATCCTACTTTCAGTGTGTGTTTTCGTTGGAGCCAGGTGTTGCTTTTGTTTCCTGGCAGTCTATGTCATTTATAACGGTGCTTCATTGCGTAGAAATCAAATTTTGAATGAATCTTTGAAGTCATCTGCTTTTCCAGTAATGGAAAATTCTTTATCTTCCATGTTCAGACAGACCTGTCAGAAAACTCTTTCTTAGATGGAGATACAATTTGTTGTTCACATCATGGCCCATAAGAGATTTAAAGATAAAAGCCATATTCACACAGTTTTCTTTCTCCTAAGTTCTTAATCTTTTTTTATCAGTGCTCTTTAAGATGTGTTTAAGTTTCTAAAAATAGTACATAATTTTTAAAAACTCAAAATGATACATAGGCATAAAAGACAAGTTACCTTAACCATAAATCATAGTTTAGTTCAAGGGTAGGCATACTTTTTCTTCAGTGTCCAGAGAGTAAATATTTTTAGCTTTGCAGGACAACAATCTCTGTTGAAACTTTGTTATCATGGGCAAAAGTAGCCATAGACAAGAAGTCAGCGGGTGGCCACAGCGGTGTTCTGATGGCACTTTGAAAACAGGATTGTGCCTGTGGGCCATAGTTGCCCAACCCCTAGTTTAAGTGTATCTTTCATGATGCCTTCTAAACATATATGAACATATATATTTAAGCAGAAATGGAATTGTGCAATATACTGCAACCTGTTTTCTTTCCATTCAGTAATGAACTGTGGCCATATAGACATATATGTCAATGTATGTAACTCCATCTGGTCTACGCAGTCTATTTTCATACCATAAGTTCTGTAACAAACAATTTGGTGATGGATATTTAATTTTTCCTCTGTTGTAAACACTCTTGTGGGAATTCCCTGGTGGTCCAGTTGTTGGGATTCTGTGCTTTCACTGCCAAGGGCCCGAGTTCAATCCCTGATCGGGCAACTAGGATCCCACAAGCCGCACAGTGCAGCCAACAAAACAAAACAAAACAAAACACTCTTGTGCATATATCTTCTGGAAATATTTTTTATGTTCTTTTCTTTTTTTTTGATTGAACTATAGTTGATTTACGATGTGCCAATCTCTGCTGTACAGCAAAGTGACTCAAGTATACATATATCTACATTCTTTTTTCATATTCTTTTCCATTATGGTTTATCATAAAATATTGAGTATAGTTCCCTGTGCTACACATTAGGACCTTGTTGTTTATCCATTCTAAATATAATAGTTTGCATCTACCAACCCCAAACTCCCACTCCATCCCTTTCCCTCCCCTCCTCCCCCTTGGCAACAACAAATCTGTTCTCTATGTAAAAATATGGAATGCGTCACAAATTTGCAGGTCATCCTTGTGCGGGGGCCATGCCAGTCTTCCTCTATCCTTCCAATTTTAGTATACGTGCTGCCAAAATGAGCACTTTTATGTTCTTAATTATAATTTTTAATTTACAAATAATGTAATAATAGATTTTCTATTGTTTTTAACTTTATTGTCTTGGGTGGATGTAATTTAATATTTATAAGTCATCTGATCATATTTATTAATATATTTTAAGGCCATGGTATACCTATATACACATTTAGAATTGTTATGTATTTCTGGTGCTTTTATCATTAGGTACTTGCTGTATCTCTGGTAGTGTGTTTTGTCGTAAGACCTACTTTGTCTAACGTAGCTGCTTTCTTTTTGTTAGTGCCTGCTTAATATATTTTTTGCATCATTTTACTTTCAGCCTTTTATATTTTCAATATGCTTTCTATCAGCATGTCATTTTTAGTGCATCTTTCAATTGAAATAGTCTTTCAATTTTTATCTTTCAATTGAAAGAGTCTATTTGTATTTAATGTAACACTTGATGTGTTTGGATTTAAATCTGTTTGCTTTCTATTTGTTCTTCCTGTTCTGTGTGTGTGTATGTGTGTTTTCCATTCTTGCTTGATTTTTAATTCATTGCTTCATTTTTATTATTCCATTAGTAATTATATATTTTTTGCTATTATGTTCTTTATAGAGATTACCACATAACATCATTTACTTATCAAGTCTAATATAAATTAGTAGCTGGACAACTTACTTATCAAGTCTAATATAAATTAGTACCTGGACAAATTAGTACCTGGACAACTTTAACTTTACTCACCTCATCCTGGCACATATACTATATTTTAATTTTGTCTATATTTTGTCTATATTTTAATTCTTAAACCCTCAAAAGATTATTATTGTTGTTATATTTATTTTATGCTAAAAGTTCATTTAGATCGGGCTCTCTCAACCTCAGCACTGTTAACATTTGGGTCAGATAATTCTTTTTTGTGGAGGGGCTGGCTTACACCCAATAGATACCACTAGCACCTTCCTCTCAGTTATAACAACCAAAAATGTCTTCAGATATTACCAGATGTGTCTTGGGAGATGGAAGGAATCAGCCTGCCTCCAGTTAAGAACCACCAATTTACAACAGCCTGAACATTTGTCCTTTCTCTTTCTACTCTTTCTTTCTTCCTGCATCTCCAGTCTTCTCTAAAGATTATTTCCTTCCTAAAAGAATACCTTTTAGTAATTTCTTTAGTGCAGGATTGCTGATGACCAGTTCTTTTGTTTGTTTGTCATATGAAAATGTTTATAGCTGTGTTCATTCTGAAAGGATTTATTAGGTGGGCCAAAAAGTGCCTTTGGTTTTTTAAGTAAAAATAAAAGATATTTTTCATTTTCACCAAGAACTTTATTGGAAAACGTATTCACCCTTTTGTTTCCACTACCTTCTGCCATTTTTCAGGCAACTTCATAACTCCATTTTCCCAAAACTTTTTATCTTTTTGAGCAAAGAACTTTTCTGGGTACCTTTTGTAGTCTTCCAGGGAATTGAAGTTTTTTCCATTAAGAGAATTTTGTAAAGACTGAAATAAATGGAAATCTGAAGGTGCAATATCTGGTAAATATGGCAGACGAATCAGAACTTCCCAGCCAAGCTGTAACAGTTTTTGCCTGGTCATCAAAGAAACATGCAGTCTTGCGTTATCCTGATGGAAGATTATACGTTTTCTGTTGACTAACTCCAGACGCTTTTTGTCGAGTGCCACTTTCAGTTGGTCTAATTGGGAGCAGTACTTGTTGGAATTAATTGTTTGGTTTTCTAGAAGTAGCTCATAATAGGGGACTCCCTTCCAATCCCACTATATACACACCTTCTTTGGATGGAGACTGGCCTTTGGTATGGTTGGTGATGGTTCATTTCTCTTGCCCCACCATCTCTTCCATTCCACATTGTTGTACAGTATCCACTTTTCATCGCCCATCACAATTTATGTTACGTAACATTTTCATTACATTTCAGTACAGAATTGCACCCGAAAATGTGGTCAAGAAGATTTTTTTCACTTATGTGGAACCCAAACATCAGAGTGATTCACACAACCAAACTGGTGCAAATAATTTTCAACACTTGATGTGGATATTTTGAGTATGTCAGCTGTCTCCCACGTGGTATAACATTGATTGTTCTCAATTAATGTCTCGATTGGATCACTGTCAACTTCAGCTGGTCTCCCTGACCGTGGAGCATTGTCCAGCAAGAAATCTCCAGCAGGAAACTTCGCAAACCACTTTTTTTTTTATAAATTTATTTTTATTTACTTATTTAATTTATTTATTGGCTGTGTTGGGTCTTCATTGCTACACACGGGCTTTCTCTAGTTGTTGCGAGTGGGGGCTACTCTTCATTGTGGTGCGCAGGCTCCTCACTGTAGTGGCTTCTCTTGTTGTGCAGCATGGGCCCTAGGCGTGTGAGCTTCACTAGTTGTGGCACATGGGCTCAGTAGTTGTGACTCATGGGCTCTAGAGCACAGGCTCAATAGTTGTGGCGCACAGGCTTAGTTGCTCCATGGCATGTGGAATCTTCCCAGGGCAGGGCTCGAACCTGTGTCCCCTGCGCTGGCAGGCAGATTCTTTACCACTGCGCCACCTAGGAAGTCCCGCAAACCACTTTTGACACATTCGATCAGTCATAGCGTCTTCTCTATATACTGCACAAATCTTTTTGTGCATTTCAGTTGCGTTTTTACCTTTTTTGAAACAATAAAGCATAACATGCCAAAAATGTTGCTTTTTTTTCCATCTTCAATATTAAAATGGCTACACAAAAAATCACCAATTTTGATGTCTTTTTTTAAATGCATGCTGATATGACAGCTGTCACATACAATCTAACAAAATTGTTTCAAATGAAGTTAAAGACAACTAAGTGCTACTAGAGCCATCTTACAGAAAAAAACAAGTGAATGTTTTGGCCCACCTAGTATTTGCTAGATATGGAATTCTAGATTGTTTTCATTCAGTATTTGGAAGATTTTATTCCAATGTCTTATTGTTTCCATATTTTGTAGTGAGTAGTCATCTGTCAATCTAAGTATTTCTGCTTTAAAAGTAACTTTTGGGGCTACTTTTAAGAAATTCTCTTTGGCTTTGGTTTCCAGCTGTTTTACTCTATTGTACATATATATGATTTTCTTGTTTTTATCCTATTTGAGATTCAGAGTACTTCTTAAATCTGTGGCCTGATATTCATCAAATTTGGAAACTTCTTAGCCCTTACCTCTTCAAATAATGCTTTCCTACTTCTCTCTCCTCTTTCTTTTTAGAACTACACTGACATGTATGATAGCCTTCTCATTGTGTCTTTAATGTCACTTTCCCTCTTTCTTATTTTTCATCCTTCTCTCATCCTCTGATTGATCCTGATTATACCACTAACCTCCTGTCCATTCACTAATTATCTGTTCAGCTGTGGTTTATGTGCTATTAAATCCATCCATTGACTACCTTGTTTCTGTTATTGTGGTTTTTTAGTTTTTTGGATTTTCAGTGGGTTCATATTGTTTCTGAGTCTCTACTGAAATTTTCAATCTTGTATTTTACGTTTTGAACATACTAAACACATTCATTTAAGTCTGAGTCTGAAACCTCCATTTTGGGATCCTCTGTATGTCTATTTCTATTGTCTGTTCTTTCTTTTTAGGATTTTAGCCGTTTTCTTCTGTTTCTTCCTATGCCTGATGGCTATGCCTATGCCTATTGCCAGCCATTGTATATGAAAAACTATGAAAATACTTTGAAGCCTAGAAAGATGTATTTATTATTTATCCTAAAAGGATTTACATTCAGACATGAGGCTAAGGGCACTATCTATCATAAATTGAATGATTTGAAGCTGAGCTTCACTATGTCTAATTAATAATTGTACTTTAGGTCCCAAACCAAAGATTGGTGATTTCATCAACATCACTTTTCCCTGCCACCCCTGCTGCTTGGTTGGCCCCATTCCTTGAGTTTTGTTTCTGTCTTGACTTGAGAGGCTGTTTTAAAGCTATTCTAAGCTTCTCAGTCAACCCTTTTGGTTCCACAGATGCCTCCAGAAGAAAAGCTGTTCCAGTCCTCTTCAGATTCCAGTCCTATCCCAGATATTGGCCATGTTATTTTTCCTATTTTTTTTCTAATTACTCTCAGCATGCTGAATGATCTGAGTTGCCTAGTTTGCCATTATGAGAAGCATGAGTTCCCTCAGATTAGTTTTATTTCCCTGAAATATATCCTTTCTCTTAAGACAGTGTTTTGGGTTGTAAAAAATTTTGAATTCTTATATGTCAGAAAATATCATTTTGCTTAGTTGGAAATAGAATTATGATTTTAAAATAATTTTCCTTTAATCCTTTATAGGTATTGTTCCATTTGTTTCTTATATCTGTTGCTGATGAAAAGTTTAACTTGAATCTGATTCTCATCTCTTTTTTCCTCTCTCTGTAGAATTTTTTTTTCTTTCAGATTTTGAACTCATTTTTAATATTCAGAAGTTTTACTATAATGTACAGGTTATTATTTTTTTTTCTTAATGTATCCTCCCTGGGATCTTTTACTCTAATGACTTCTTTCTTTTCCACACAAGTTCTTTTTACACAGTTCTCTCCTATACCTATTCAAGGCTATGTTTTTCCTCTTTAAATTTGTTCCCATCTTCTCTCTGTATTTGAAGGATTCCTCACAGTTTCTGTCTCACCAGAAGCTTCCTTTCTTATTTCACTACTGCAGCTGTATGTCCATGTGTGTATTTGTTTGTAATATATCTTCTCTTATTTCTAGGTAGTTGGTAATAGGAAAAGAGTGGTATCTGCTGAGTTTGCCCTCTTGAATCTCAGGGTTTTTTTTACAACTTCATCCACCAGAATTATCCTCCTCTAGTCAGGTTGTACTTGGATCCTATGCTGACTTGTCACAAGTTTACCTTAGCTCAACAAATAGCAGCCTCTAAGTTATTTTCATGCTGACTAACCTCAGCATGCAATCTTTTTTTTCAGTATATATGTACATTAATTACTACAGCCGTTTCAGATCCTTTACTGTAGGTCATTGAAATGAAACTATATTAGAACAACTTTTCATAATCTACATTAGTTTTAGAAAAACTAACATGCAAAATGTAAGGGAGGAGCAAATCGCCTAGCTGATTGGTGGCTGAAGTTGTCAAAGTCAATTCAGAGAGCAAGCTAATATGTTGGAAAGAAATAGCAAGAGCAGCAGGGGGAAAGCAATATAAAAAGTTGGACTGTGAGACAGGGTAGAAGTAGAATTTGCTGAGTGTCAGGGAAAGTGAGCTCTTACAGAGAGCATAAGTTCTGTGCTTTACATAAAACCTGTACATGGAGATTTTCTTGCTTTGACAGACATATATGTGACTCTCCATCCTGTGGTGGGTGAGAGTTATGAAGAGTCAGGCCCTGGATCTAAGGGTTCTGGAGATAAACTTCCATGAGGGTCTCAGGCATTGTTTTGTCCCTGAGCCTCTTACTTAGCAGGGCATTGCCGTATCTCCCATTATCCCCATCCCTCTTTGTCTTTCTCCCCCCCTTCCCAAATTGGCTCTCTTTTACTTATCCAGAAATCTAAATAGATAAGTACACAAATAAATTTACAGAGCTGTCTTAATTTTAACAAAATCAGAATCTAAATAGTCTCATTGAAATGTTTAAATAATTTTTATGAAGTGGCCTCTTGATACTAATTTTATCATTGATGCCTAGACCTTTGTTGTTTTCAGTGATTTATAGAATTTCACATTGCATTTAATATTTACTCTAAAAACAACTTTATAATTGAATGAATATGTTTCTAGCGGTAAACTTTTATGACACAGTAGGTCTAAATCACTGTAGGTATTATTTTGATCAAGTAAAATTTTCTTTCTTTTTAGAATTTATTGTGTTTATCCCAACATTAAATATCATCTGTAAATCTTGATTAACTTATTGTTTTTTTCTATTAAAGTTGTTCATCTGCTGTCTTAAGTAAGCTTTAAACGGGTTTAAATTAAATTTTAAACTTCTGCACAAAGCCATGAGAAGGCTATTATCCCTTTTAACTTCACTCAATAGGCTTAAAACTGAAAAACATTTTAAATTAATCCTTTATGCTCTTTTAGGACTTAAAAAGAGAAAAGAATGACATTTTCAAACCAACTTATACTTCTATTGAGTATGTAATTCTATTTAAACACAAAAATATATTTAATCCTAATTTCATAAAGTTTTAAATACGTCGGAAGTAGTCATCCTGAAAAAAATAAGTAAACAAAATAATGTACACTTTAAACTTTTAAAGTCTATTAATAAGAGCTAATTTCCTCAAGTGTTAAACATATTTGCAACATAAAACACCCAAATATTAAAACCATTTCACATGCTTTAGTAGAAACTTAAAATTTAAAACATTTTACCTGGAAATCTAAACTAAGTAGGCTTTGCTTGGTGTCATTTAAGTCTCCAGATGAAAATGAAACAAAACCAGAGCTTTCTTTAAAACAAAGAAGGGAATGTTGAAAAATGTTAACTGACTTCTTTGCAAAATCTAAAATAACTGCTTCCCTTGGGGATACATGCCTTTCGGTTCTTTGTGCAGAAAATCAGCCAAGCGAGTAACCAGGGAAAATGGTTACCAAGGCAAATATTTGTTCTAAATTACAGGAAAAGTGGAAAGCAGCAGCGGGGGAGGAAAGCATTAGTCTGTAGGCTGAGAAGGCGGAGTTTGAAGTACAAAAGTAGGGCTGGATTAAGAAATGTGTGATTTTCATAGACTAACTGCATTAAAAATCTTAACATTCATACTAGCCTGCATATCACTTGAGCTTTATCAGACTGCAGAGATGCCATTGTTGCCAAGTTGGAGGACTCTGCGTTCCTGGGATGCCTTTAATTAGGTTAATGTTATTTAGCTCTCCCATTGGCTCTCTGCTGGCCACAACAATCTCACACTGCAATATTGTTAACAAAACAGAAAGCTGTTACATATTAATGTCATTGAAATTATGTAACTTCCAACTTTAAAAAATAACAAGAAAATATGCAAGGGAGCTATGGGTCTTCTGATTAAGGTAACTGGCAAATTAGTTATCTACCTCTACCTCAGGTTCTTCATCTGTAAATCAGCAGGTCAGAGACAGATCAAGTTTCCTGGCCAACAGTGCTCCTTATGGAGACCCTGGGTGAGTTACTGCTGTTTGTGACCAAAGTTTATTCTTTGTACATCTGGGATGCTATACATATCTTTCAAATTTTTGCGCAAATAGAATGAATGGCATATACAAAATGCCTGTCATAGACTAGGTAATTATAATATCTATTTTTTTAATTCTTACTTACCTCAAGGGTCTAAAATATTAGACCTAGAAGAGCTACATTTTTGTTTTTCCAAGCTCTTAACATGACCTGGAGAGATCAAATCAACATGATGGACTGAGCAAATGGGCCAACCCAAATTTCTAAAAATAACAGAAACTGTGTTTGCTTTTAAAAATTTAACGGTGCACTACCAAGTAATTAGTACTATTAGAAGACAAGAAATTTTGAGAAATTCCTTAAAGACTGAAGGCACACAGGCTTTGTCTGACAGACGACACCACAATCCAAAACATGTGTGAGACAAGAACTGTGTGGGTGTTCCAGGGTTAGAAATTATGGATGCTGGGAATGAGATTTGTTGGGAAACTGCACTCAGAAGCAGGACTTATGACCCCAGCCCTCCTGATGTCTCCATCATTTGTTCCAAGTTTTAGGCATTTGCCCCCAAATTGAACCCATGTTTTCATCCACTTGGCCTTGGGTGTCTGGTAGAAAAGGGAACCCCCATTTTCAGAATCCAGACTAGTTCAACCCAGTACAAGCACAAAGTTGACAATCTCCACCCACACATTCAGAGCTTTTGTTCAGTATTTTTAACATAAGCAGATAGCCCAGAATTACCAAACATTTGCAAGTATTCTAACATTAGAGATGGGAGTTCCCCTCATCTCCCTCCCAGAATACCTACCCACAATCAGAAAAGAGCTTTGGAAATTAAGTCAAGAATGAGAAGCCACTACACACCTATTAGAATTGCAAAAATCAAAACACTGATAATACCAAATGTGGGTGAGGATGTGCAGCAACAGGAATTCTCATTCATTGCTGGTGGGAATACAAAATGGTACAGCCACTTTGGAAGGTAGTTTGGTGGTTTCCTAGAATAGTTCAGCAGTCACACTCCTTGGTATTTATCCAAATAAGTTGAAAACTTATGTCCAAACAAAACTGTGCAGACATGTTGACAGCAGCTTTATTCATCACTGCCAAAACTTGGAAGCAACCAAGATGTCCTTCAGTAGGTGAATGGATAAACTGTGGCTCATCCTGCAGTGGAATATTATTCAGTGCTAAAAAGAAATGGGCTATTAAGCCATGAAAGGACATGGAGGAACCTTAAATGCATATTACTAAGTGAAAAAACCATTCTGAATGGCTATGTACTATGTGATTCCAGCTATGTAACATTCTGGAAAAGGCAAATCTATGAAGACAAAAAAAGTTCAGTGGTTGCCAGGGTTGGTGGTGGGGAAGAATGAATAGGTGGGACATAGAGGGTTTTTAGGGCAAGTGGAAATATTCTGTATAATATCATAATGATGGTTGCAATGTCTTTATACAGTTTTCTAAGCTCATAGAATGTGCACACCAAGAGTGAACCCTAATGTAACCAAAGACTTGGGTGGTTATGATGCCTCAGTATAGGTTCATCAGTTGTAACAAATGCACCACTCAGGTGGGAGATGTTGATAATCAGGGAGGCTGTGTGATGAGGGAACTAGGGATGTATGGGAAACCTCTGTGCCTTCCTCTCAATTTTTCTGTGCGTCTGAAACTGCTCTAAAAATAATAGTCTTTAAAAACAAAATGTGGCCTGATTTGAAATGTATACATTGTTTTAGGAGGAAAAAAATGTGGATGACATGCAGTGTTGGACACATTGCTTAGGGCAAACAGAAACTCATATTCTTTTTTTTTTTTTTTTTTAATTTTTATTTTATATTGGAGTATAGCTATTAACAGTGTTGTGATAGTTTCAGGTGCACAGCAGAGCGACTCAGCCATACATATACATGTAACCATTCTCCCCCAGACTCCCCTCCCATCCAAGCCATCACCTAACATTGAGCAGAGTTCCCTGTGCTCTACAGTAGGTCCTTGTTGGTTATCCATTTTAAATATAGCAGTATGTACATGTCAATCCCAAACTCCCTAACTATCCCTTCCCCTCAGCCTTCCCCCATGGTAACCATAAGTTTGTTCTCTTAAGTCTGTGAGTCTGAGAAACTCTTCTGTAATGGATTCCTAGAAGTGAAATGCTGGGACAGAGAAAGCTATTGTTTAATTGTCCTCAAAAGAAACAGGACAGAGACTCCCCTGGTGGTCCAATGGGTAAGACTCTGCGCTCCCAATGCAGGGGGCCCGGGTTCAATCCCTGGTCAGGGAACTAGATCCCACATGCCTCAACAAATATCTTTGTGCCACAACTGAGACCTGGAGCAGCCAAATAAATAAATAAGTAAGAAACAGGACAACTTAACAGTAGCTATACTCTGTCCCAGCATTTCACTTCTAGGAATCCATTATAGAAATGCATCTTTCTCTGCACAAGTGTGCCTCTAGGAAAGTACTTTGAAGCATTGTACTCAAGAGGGGAGGGGATTTAACAGTTAAATACTGATAGGGAACAGTGGGATGCCATAAAGCTATGTAGAGAGTAACTGTTACACAGACATGCAAAGTTTTCCACAATATACTAAGAGGAAGAAAGAAATTTTAAAACAGTACTTGTGCTGTTATGTTACCTTCTTTTAATGTATACAATTCAGCATCTTCTTTAGAGAACAAATTGGAAGAAATAAACAACAAACTGTTAGTGGTTATCTTTGAGTGATGGAATTACGGGAGGATTTTAGTAGGTAATTCTCTATTTTTTAATGTTTTGAGCTTTTCATAACCAGATCAGAAAAAAAAAAAGAATAACTTTTTTTTAAAAAACTTTAAACAGTCAGAGAAACAAGAAACTTAAATAGCAGCATAGAGCCAAGATTATCATACCAAGATTGGCAAAGTTGCAGAGAACCAGATTATACAGTCTCTGAGGTCCCTGCTCTGAAATCTTGTGGGTAAATGGACTGTTACATGAGTCCTTCTGCTGAAATTATGTTAACCACAGTGATACATGGAAAATGCTGGTATTAGTGTTCCCTTCCTGTTTATTATTGAAGCCATAACTATGTTCTAAAGCTGGCTCTGACAGCCACTCTGAAAAGTTTGGTGTTGGTCACCAGACAGGATGTCAACAGGTCCCTCAGTGCCCAGGCTACAAGCACGGCCAGTGCAGGTTCCAATACCAAAACATGTGTTTGAGTAAAGTCATCTTTTCAGTATTTTTACTGAAAGTGGTATAAAGTACCAATGAGTTAGTTTTTCTTTTAAGGATGTAGTTGCTTATGCCAATTTTGTAGATAACACACAGATAAAGCTAAATTTTGAAAATTTTAAGTAGGGCCTCTCTTGGAAATGGGAGTCTTATCTTGCTTCAGGCCTATGCTGTATCCCTTCCTAGTGTCATAGTTAAATGCCTTTTCAGCTAACTTACACTGAAGTGTGACAGTTGCTTCATTTGCTTTCATTGAATTTACCCTCTCAAAGGAATATTTACATTTAAGTGAAGTACTGATGTTTAAATATGCCATGATACATTCCCCTATCAGTAGACATTTGAATTTTTCCCTTCTTTGAGTTTTGGTGCATTTTTCCAGATTGCTCCCCATAAAGATTCTAGTAATGTCCACTCCCACCAGAAATATGTAAAATGTCCATTTACCTGCCACTATTTTTAAATGATTTTCACATTTTTGAATAGGTAATATATATAAGTGGCATAAATTTTTTAAATACACAGTTAAAATTTTCAGTTTTCTATATCTAATACTGGAGGATTGGATGATTCTACCAACCTTCCCATCAAAGACAACTAAAAAAACTTGATCACTATTAAAAAACATCTTAAAATCATCAATGAGGTTAAAAAAAGACCATAAGGAGCCACTGGGCTTAGATCTGAGAGGGTCCATGAGCACCTTTTTGCCCTGGCAGTGTTTGTCAAAAATATTAAAGAGCAAAAATGTCAATGAAAGAGGATATTATGAACAATTCTTGCCAGCAAATTTAGACAATGTGGATAATTCCTAGAAAAAGACAATTTAATAAAACTGTCAGAAGAAGAAATAGAACATCTGAGTTGTCTATAACTATTGAATCCATAATTTCAAGCCTTCCCACAAACAATACTACAGGCCTATATTAATCAACAAATTCTACCAAACAATTCTTTAAGGTCAACATAACCATACTACAACCTGACAAGGACATTACAAAAAAGGAAAATTATAGATCAGTCTTACCAATGAACATAGATTAAAAAAACCTAAAATATCAGCAAACCAAATCTAGCAGTATATAAATAGGATAATAAATCATGACTACACTAGGTTTAGTCAAGAAATACTTAGTCGAGGGACTTCCCTGGTGGTCCAGTGGTAAAGAATCTGCCTTCCAATGCAGGGAATGTGGGTTCGATCCCTGGTCAGAGAACTAAGATCCCACATGCCGTGGGACAACTAAGCCTGTGTGCCACAACTACTGAGCTCATGCACCTTAACTAGAGAATCTGTGTGCTGCAAACTACAGAGCCCATGTGCCCTGGTACCTGCACACCACAACTACAGAGCCCACACACCCAGGAGCCTGCGCGCCACAACTAGAGAAGCGAAAACTCGCATGCATAACTAAAGAGAAACCTGTGCGCCGCAACAAAAGATCCTGCCTGCCTCAATGAAGATAGCGTTTGCCACAACTAAGACCTGACACAGCCATAAATAAATAAATAAATAAATAAATAAATAAATAAGAAATACCTGGTTTAAAAAAAAAAGAAAAAGAAAAAATAAATACCTGGTTGATTTAAGGATAAAATCCAAACATTGTATGATGACCTTCATGTTTAAAAAAGGAAGTGAGAAAAAGCTTTTACCATACTAGAAATAGAAGGGAACTCCTTAGTCTGTCAGAGTATCTATAAAACGCAACATACTTCCACTCCTAGCTGTACACCCAGGAGAAGTAGAAACATAAATCCACGTGGAAATTGTACATGAACTTTGAATTGTGTAGCTACACTATTCATAACAGCCAAAATGTGGAAACAACTCAAATATCCATCAGCTGATGAATGAATAAAGTGTGGTCTATTTCTGCAATGGAATATTACTCAGCAATAAAAAGGAATGAAGCACTGATACACGCTACAACATGGATAAACCTCAAACTCATTATGTTCAGTGCAAGAAGCCAGTCACAAGAGGCCACATAGTGTATGACTCTTTTATATGAAATGTCCAAAACAGGCAGATGGCTGCTAACTATGAAAATACTAAAAACACTAAATTGTATATTTTTAAAGGGTGGATTTAATGATATATACGTTATATCTCAGAAAAGCTATTATTAAAAAATGCTAACTGTTGAAATGCTTCCTGTTCTGGGAACAAGACAAGCAGGCCCACTGAAGGTCCTTGCCAGTGCAGTAAAGCAAGGAAAAGGAAAAAGAAAATTTAAAGGTGTAAGTTGAAAACTGGGAATTCCCTGGTGGTCCAGTGGTTGGAACTTGGCATTTTTACTACCAGAGGTTTGGGTTTGATCCCTGGTTGGGGAACTGAGATCCAGCAAGTCACATGACCCAGCCAAAAAAAAAGGTATAAGAAAATTAAGTACAGGAAGGAAAAAATTTTTATTAGCTCAGGTGAAATAGTTGTATATGTAGAAAATCTAAAATGGGGGGTGGGGGTGGGGAGGGTGAAATGAGAAAAGGGGCTCAGCTGTACGGTGACAGATGGAAAATAAATTTTCAGTGGTGAGCACATTGCAGGGTATACAGAAGTAGAAATATAATGTTGTACACATGAGACTTATATAATGTGACAAATCAGTGTTATCGCAATAAAAAAAAGAAAAAAATTCTGAAATAACTTTCAGAAAAATTATTAAATCATCTAACATGTCTTCCAGATACACAGTTAATAAATAAAAGGCAATTGGCTCTATCTACAGTTAGAGAATTAAATCAAGGAAAAGACATATTTCCTTTTTTTTTGTAATTAAACTTGACAAATTCTAAAATGTATATGGAAATTCAAAGGCCAAAGAATAGCCAAACCATTCTTGAAGAAGAACAAGGCTAAAGGACTCTCTGTCCTAAATATCAAGTCTTATTACAAGAAGCTACAGTAATTAAGACAGTTTGGTAATAACACAAGAAAAACAATAGACCAGTGGAATAGAAAGCAGCACAAGGAGTCATTCACATTTGGCTACTTGATTTATGACAGAAGGGGCCTTGCCGGGTGAATATAGAGGGACTGAGGAGCAAAGACAGAAGAGACTGCAGATATTAAAACAGGCCATGAACTTACCATTATGCTGCAGAGACCAGAACCAGAATCAATGTACAGAGGATACAGACAGACTGGTTTGGGCTGAGTTTAAAAAACAAACAAAAGCCCTTTCTCATAACTAGAAGTATCCAACTGAGTTACCTACTGAGATGCTGAGTCCACTAGACTGAAAGGATTCTAGTAGAAACCAGACGACATTCCATTGGAAATGCTGCAGAAGGGACTTCTCAGACACTGGATTTGATGATATCATTTTTTTTTTTTCTGGGCTTGGGGATTTTATTTTATTTTTTATGTTTAAAATTTTTATGTTATGTTGGCACATACTTTATTAACAAATGTGTTAGTTTCAGGTGTACAGCAAAGTGATTTAGTTATAAATGCACATGTATCTATTTGTTTTCAAATTCTTTTCCCATTTAGGTTATTACAGAATTCTTTTTTTTTTTGGCCTGCGCCAGGTTGCAGCACATGGGATCTTTGTTGCAGCATGCATCATCTTTAGTTGGGGCGTGTGGGATCTTTAGTGTGGCATACAGGATCTAGTTCCCTGAGCAGGGATTGAAACTGGGCCTCCTGCATTGGGAATGCGGAATCTTAACCACTGGACCACCAGAATATTGAGCAGCATTCCCTGTGCTATACAGTAGGCCCTTGTTATCTGTTTTAAATATAGCAGTGTGTACATGTCAATCCCAAACTGCCAATCTATCCCTCCCCGCCTACTCTTCCTCCCTGGTAACGATAAATTGGTTCTTGAAGTCTGAGAGTCTGCTTCTGTTTTGTAAATCAGTTCATTTGTATCTTTTTTTTTAGATTCCACATATAAGTGATATCATATGATATTTGTCTTTCTCTGTCTGACTTACTTCACTTAGTATGATAATCTCCAGGTCCATCCATGTTGCTGCAAATGGCAATATTTCATTCCTTTTTAATGGCTGGGTAATACTCCATTGTATATATGTACCACATCTTTTTTTTTCTCTTTTTTCTTTTTTTGTTTTTTAATTTTATTATTTTTGTCTACATTGGGTCTTCGTTGCAGTGCACGGACTTCTCATTGCTGTGGCTTCTCTTGTTGGGGAGCATGGGCTCTAGGCACATGGGCTTCAGTAGTTGCAGCACATGGGCTCAGTAGTTGTGGCACACGGGCTTGGTTGCTCCACAGCATGTGGGATCTTCCTGGACCAGGGATCGAACCCATGTTCCCTGCATTGGCAGACAGATTCTTGACCACTGCACCACCAGGGAAGTCCCTGCCACATCTTCTTTATCTGCTCATCTGTTGATGGACATTTAGGTTGCTTCCATGTCTTGGTGATTGTATATAACACTCAGTGAATACTGGGGTGCCCACATCCTTTCAATCCATGCATTTCTCCAGATATATGCCCAGGACTGGGATTGCTGGATCATATGGTAATTTTTAGTTTCTTAAGGAATCTCCATACTGTTCTCCATAGTGGCTTCTTGTGCTTCTTGGCCATCTGTATGTCTTTGGAGAAATATCTATTTAGGCCCATTTTTTGATTGCATTATTTGTTTTTTGTATATTCAACTGCATGAGCTATTTGTAAATTTTGGAGACTAATCCCTTATCAGTCACATTCCTTGCAAATATTTTCTCCCATTCTGTGGGTTGTCTTTTCATTTTGTCAGTGGTTTCCTTTGTGGTGCAAAAGCTTTTGAGTTTAATTAGGCCCCGTTTATTTATTTTTGCTTTTATTTCCATTACTCTAGGAGATGGCTCAGAAAATATATTGCTGCAATTTATGTCAAAGACTGTTCTGCCTATGTTTTCCTCTAAGAGTTTTACAGCATCCAGTCTTACATTTAGGTCTTTAATCCATTTTGAGTTTACTTTTGTGTATGGCATTAAAGAATGTTCTAATTTCATTTTTTTTTACAAGTAGCTGTTGAGTATTCCCAGCACCATTTATTAAAAACAATGTCTTTTCTCCATTGTATAATCTTGCCTTCTTTGTCAGATTAGTTGACCACAGCTGTCTGGGTTTATTTCTGGGCTTTCTATCCTGTTCCATTGATTTATATTTCTGTTTTTGTGCTCATAACATACTGTTTGATGACTGTAGCTTTGTAGTATAATCTGAAGCCAGGGAGCCTGATTCCTCCAGCTCCAGTTTTCTTTCTCAAGATTGATTTGGCTATTTGGGGATTTTGGTGTCTCCATACAAATTATTTCTTCTAGGTCTGTGAACACTGCTATTGGTAATTTGAAAGGGGTTGCATTGAATCTGTAGATTGCCTTGGTTAATATAGTTATTTTGACAATATTGATTCTTCCAATCTAAGAACATGGTATATCTTTTCCACTGTTTGTGTCATCTTCAATTTCTTTCATCAGTGTCTCATAGTTTTTAGAGTACTGGTCTTTTGTCTCCTTAGGTATGTTTATTCCTAGGTATTTTATTCTTTTTGATGTGATGGTAAATAGGATTGTTTCTTTAATTTCTCTTTCTGATCTTTTGTTGTTAGTGTATAGAAATTCAGTAGAGTTCTGTGTATTAATTTTGTATCCTTCAACTTTACCAAATTCATTGATGAGCTCTAGTAGTTTTCTGGTGGCATCTTTAGGATTTTCTGTGTATAGTGTCATGTCATCTGCAGACCTACCTAGGGAGGTAAAAGACCTGCACTCAGAAAACTACAAGACACTGAAGAAAGAAATCAGAGATGACAAGAACAGATGGAGAGATATACCATGTTCTTGGATTAGAAGAATCAATATTGTGAAAATGTCTATACTACCCAAAGCAATCTATAGATTCAGTGCAATCCCTATCAAATTACCAATGGCATTTTTTACAGAACTAGAACAAAAAATCCTAAAATTTGTATGGAGACACAAAAGACCCCAGATAGCCAAAGCAATCTTGAGAAGAAAAAAAAAAAAAAAAACAGAGCTGGAGGAATCAGGTTCCCTGACTTCAGACTATACTACAAAGCTACAGTAATCAGGACAATATGGTACTGGCACAAAAACAGAAATATAGATCAATGGAACAGGATAGAAAGCCGAGAGATAAACTATGGTCAACTAAGCTATGACAAAGGAGGCAAGGATATACAATGGAGAAGAGACAGCCTTTTCAATAAGTGGTGCTGGGAAAACTGGAGAGTTACATGTAAAAGAATGAAATTAGAACACTCTCTAACACCATATACAAAAATAAACTGAAAATGAACTAAAGACCTAAATGTAAGGCCAGATACTATAAAACGCTTAGAGGAAAACATAGGAAAAACACTCTTTGACATAAATCACAGCAAGATCTTTTCTGACCCACCTCCTGGAGTAATGGAAATAAAAACAAAAATAAACAAGTGGGACCTAATGAAACAAAAACTTTTGCATAGCAAACTATAAACAAGACGAAAAGACAACTCTCAGAATGGGAGAAAATAATTGCAAATGAATCAACAAACAAAGGATTAATCTCCAAAATATATAAACAGTTCATGCAACTCAATATCAAAAAAACAAACAACCTAATCAGAAAATGGCCAGAAGACCTAAATAGGCATCTCCCCAAAGAAGACATACAGATATGGCCAAGAGGCACATGAAAAGATGCTCAACATCACTAATTATTAGGGAAATGCAAATCAAAACTACAATGAGGTATCACCTCACACCAGTTAGAATGGGCATCATCAGAAAATCTACGAACAACAAATACTGGAGTGGGTATGGAGAAAAGGGAACCCTCTTGCATTGTTGGTAGAAATGTAAATTGATACAGCCACTATGGAGAACAGTATCGAGGTTTCTTAAAAAACTAAAAGTGGAATTACTATATGACCCAGAAATCCCACTACTGGGCATATACCCAGAGAAAACCATAACTCAAAAAGACACATGCACCTCATTGTTCATTGCAGCACTGTTTACAATAGCCAGGTCATGGAACCAACCTAAACGTCCATCAACAGATGAATGGATTAAGATGTGGCATATATATACAGTGTAATATTACTTAGCCATAAAAAGGAATGAAATTGGACATTTGTAGAGGCATGAATGGACCTAGAGACTGTTACAGAGTGAAGTAAGCCAGAACGGGAAAAACAAATATCGTATATTAATGTATATATGCAGAGTTTAGAAAAATGGTACAGATCAACTGGTTTGCAAGGCAGAAATAGAGACACAGATATAGAGAACAAACATATGGACACCAAGAGGGGAAAATGGGGGGGGGGGGGGGGGGAGTTGGGATGGGATGAATTGGGAGATTGGGATTGCCATATATACATCACTAATAAGAAAAAAATATCAAATTATACACTTTAAATATATGCACTTTATTGTATATCAATTGTATCTCAATAAAAGTTCTTAAAGAAGTGAAAAAAAAAGAAAAAAAAATATCAAATTGTACACTTAAAAAAAAAAAGATCCTGCCTTCTTAAGATGGCATTGTCAGGCCGCAGGGACCATAGAGGTCCATCCTCTGGGAACTTCCCTCACTCCCTGAGCAGAGTTTGTGATCAGGGGCCGTTCTTAGTAAAGCAGCCCACATGCACAATCAGAGGTAAGTACTAGGTCAGATTCTCTGTCCATGAGTCCTCAGTCCTCTGTCTGCATCCCTCCTATGAAGTCCCAGATCTCTAGAACAGACCCTGCATCTCCATGCTGAGCATATCAGGCGGAGGGCACATTGATGGGTTTGTCTGCATTACTTCCATGTGTGGAGACAAACTCAGGTGAACAAATGCTGTAACTTGAGGATGTTGAGGTGCTGGGTCTTGATAACACGAAAACTCTAATGAAGCAGTGCCATTCCTTACATTAAGATTTGAGTAAAATATAAGAGATTACATTTGATATAAGAAATGTTCCTAGGACCTATCATTTCTTCATTTCTGCTTCGTCTGATTTCCTGTTGTGCTGCAGGAACAGTCATTTGGGTAGGCTAGAAAGGATGAAGGAATTGAGGCAAGAGTACGGATGAAGGTTCATATATAATATTACAAATGTGCAAAAAGTTATGAATCAAGCTAGGAAATAGCTAAATAAATTATGTTGGGGCTCCATTCTCTTACCCTGTCAAGCATCCTTTACAATGACCTGGAAAACTGAACTTCTCAGAATTCACCTCCACAAGAACATGGCGGCTCAGGAAGGAGCAGGCTGGTGGCCCACCACATGTCCCTCCTACCCCATGCCATGTGCTGCCCCAAGTTGTGACCTGCTTGTGTGTGTGCTCAGCCCATGCTTCCATGTTCCTCCTCAGCCCCATACAAGCAAACCCTTTGCACCCAGGGTTGCTCACACTAGCAACTGGGTGTGTCCTCAGGGTGACAGAGCCAGGGAAGAGGCCGCATGGGCCCTGGAAACAAAGCCACTAGGGCAGGCAACTCTGGGGTGTTAGGTGCATGCCCAGAGCATGATCTTGAGGGGGAGGTGCTAGCTGTGAGAAAGCATGTGGATCCCCTGCTTAGTAGGAAGGGGAGGGCCAGAGGAAGACCAGTGTGGAGCCCATTTCAGAGACTCCCAGAGATACCCTCTCACCCAGGTCTAAATGTGGGACTAGGATAGGAAACCAACAAATATCATGAGTGGAAACCATAGTTTTCAGGGAAGAAAATATTCTGAGTGGAGAAATCTATAGGAATATGGTAAGGACTTGGGTATGGTAGTTTTGTGATACGGCACAATTCCCAAAAATGATGTCCTCTGTGATATCATATGTTTCTAAATGTAGTTTGCTCTTGAGATAGGGGAAATACTACTGCACTGTAACACAAATCAAGGGAACTATTCTGAAATAATCTGATTTGGCTACAAAAAGTACAGCAAATAAATGTGTGAGAAGCAAGGAGGTTCTCATACGTGACTGAAGAGAACATCTTCATGAACTTTTCTGTGGATCAGGAGGAGACCCTTAATATTTGCCAGTTTGGTCTTGGGTGTGAATTCACACATCTCAGGTATCCATTCTTCTGTATTCATGACCTAAACCTGAATAACTCAACTGCCTCGACAGTGTGACATTCACGCCCAGGTATTAAATGATGGCAGTGACTGTGTCTCAATGGAATTGTGGCATCCTTGAGTCAGCAGCATGGCATTTTTCATAATCATAATTTGTTCCTCTTCACCTGCTAATATATTCAGTTTCTGTCCACCAGAAAGAATCTTTCTATGTCCTGTCGGGCTGTCCTCAAACTACCATCTATTCCATCTTCCCATTCTCTCCTCAGTTTCTTGAAAGGATATCTACAGAAAACGCCTCCATATACTCAACCTCCCCTTTGTTCCTTAACAAATTCTGTTACTACTGCGATTCTGCTGCAGCATTTATGGTTGTTGTAAAAGTACCCTCTCAAGCGTCCAGCGGCCCCCAGAAGCCATCTAATCAGCCTTGTTTTTTCTTGTCATTTTCTCATTGATTGCCCTGTTCTTGGAAGTCAATCTGTTCTTCCTTCTGTCTTTCTTACTTTCTTGCTCATCAGCTTTGCTGCCCTCACCCGCCCACTTACACATCCGTGAATATTGATGTTCCCCATCCTCCAGGGCCTTGTTCTCTGTCCTTTCTCTCCCTCATGATCTTGTTCCTCCATTAAGCAAACATAAACAAGTAGTAATCACATTGCTTTGACATATGCCATCGAGCTACAGACACTATTCTAGGCGCTAAACTGTTTCCTGAGCTTTATATTTAAATGGCCAACTTCCATTTGTTCAACTTGGGTTGGCTCTCTCCCACACGTTGCATCAGCACATCCAGAAGAACAAGATGTAGTATCTACCCTCCAAAACTTGTTATTCCTCCTATATTCCTTATTGTGGATAACTCATGGAGATACAGAAATGCATGATGTACCTAATTACTGGTTTTTGTGCTTGGAGGAGTTTTAAATTTTGGTTTCGTCTCTGCTTTTTATAGATGTTTATTTAAGTTTAGGCTTGAAAGGAGATGTGAGTTTATGTCATGTCTTTACAGCCAGGATATTGTTTTGCTTTTCCAAACCAACCTGTTCTAACACCTGCAATATTCTGACAGGAGTTCAAGAGAGTTTAGGTTAAATTTTGTAAAGGAGAAATTTTGTGCAAAGAAAATCACATTTGGTATTTATGGTTTAATTTCCATTCTTGAAAACTACAGTGTCATTTTTTGCCATAAGAGGGTGGAGCCAGAGCTAAAAATATAATGCATGTTATTTTAGCACTTAAATAGTTTTGTAGAGTTGTACAATAACCTAGGAATAAACATTTTTAGTATGTCCATTGGCAGAATCAGGTCTTCGCCGGTTCCTACATAGCTTATACATGATACGGATGGAAGAGAAACAAAGGAACCAGCAGCATCAACTAATTCCGCTGGGTGCCAGACGCCTAGTTCTCTGCTAGGCACAGTACTTGATAAATCCTTCAACCCAGTGTGTATCTTGTTATCCTTCAGTTTACAGAGGAAGAAAGCTGAAGAATTACAGAGACTAAATGAGGAAACTAAAG
>NW_026648397.1:0-91632 GCF_030028045.1 Hippopotamus amphibius kiboko | reverse complement strand
GAGAGTTTTTTGGTGGAGCGATGGCACCATCTGCTGGCTGCCAAGCATGGGAGCAGCCTCACTTCAAATGAGTTCCTGAGGCCATTTCCAAGCAGGAGGCACTCTGGCTGCACAAGCTCGAGAGCCCTGCTTAGGACTTCCCTCTGGCAACAGAGTGGGTGCCAAGGGCCTGTGGGTGGGAAGGGGCTCGGAAGGCACAGGGGAGCCTTTGGGCCCCCAGCGCTCTCCCATGGAAAACGCTGCAGGCCCCATCGTCCATGAGCTCCTCCGAGGCTTGGCAGAGGGCAAGCTGTCCACAGCCGAAGGCTCCCTGCCAAGTGCTGCAGGCCTTTCTGCATGGCTCAGCGGCAGCTTCCTTGCAGGCTGCTGGTCCAGGGGCGTGTGTGCCCTGGTCCAGAGTGCTGTAGGAGGAGCTCCTAGCAAGGGGAGAGCAAGCCCCTTGTTTCCTTGGCGGAGACTGGCCTGTGCACACAGAGGCCTGCCAGCAGTGAAGACAGTGCAGGCAGCGAGGGCGTGTGGCAGGCAGCAAAGAGGTGGCAGGAGTCCTGCTTGCAAGTGGGGTCATGCCTGTCTTGTGCTCAGGCCCCAGTGGCCACGTGCACACACAGCCTCTGGACCCACAGCTTCCCAGCAGTGCAAGACACACACAGGCAACACCCTGGGGCCTGCTCGCATGAACTGTGCTCTGTCGAGGTGCTGCTGGCTGGCAGTGGCCTAGGCCAGCACAGGCCCTAGGGAGGCCTGGCTGAGCCTGGGATGGGTCCCAAACTAGCAGTGCCCAGGGAAAGCCTGGGACTGGAGGCCAGGCTACAGGCTCATTCAGGCTGGAGCCTGGTGCACAGAGCCTTCAGCTGGGACTTGCCGGGCGAATGCTCAGCACAGTGGCTTTGGCCTGCCATCCACGTTCCTCACTCGGGCCCTTCTGCCTGTTAGACCCACACTCCCTAGAAGTGTGTTCCTGAGGCAGTTGGACAGTTGGGGAAGTGGAGGCTCTCCCAGCATGGGAGGTCTGCCCAGAACATTGCTCTGTGTCCAAAGAGGATTCCCTGCACCTCAGGCACTGGGGAGAGATTTTGTGCACACAGGAGAGCCTTGGCACATGCAGTGTTTCCCCACGGAAAGCAGTGTGAGAAGGAGCCCCTGCCAGGGAAGCATGGCCCTCTGCCACAGAAGCCCTCCATGCCACAGGCTGTCATGGACTCGGCTATAGGCCTTTGTGGCTGGAGAGACGGCAGCTCCTCTGGAGGCTCTGGGTCAGTGTGCACTCCCCTTCGAGGAAACGAGGCGTGTGGGAAGATTCCCTGCCCAAGAATGGCAAGCAGCCTGCTCCTTCCAATGAGACGCACGTGTGGTGTGAGAGGCTTGGCAGCAGAGAAGAAGCAAGAGGGGCAGCCAGAGGGGCAGCCAGAGAGGGGATGTGCACGCAGCTTGAAGGCCCCAGATCTCCTACATCCCAACCAGGGCATGCCGGCTCTGCCCAGCAGGCCCCATTCACAGGAGGGCACCCAGCTTCAGGATCTGCCCTTTCCCAGCCCTGAAACCACACACAGGCCCCACGCTGAGCCCTGCCAAGGGGGAACTTTGCTCCCCGCCTGGGCCGAATGGCACGACTGGGTTAGGGCAGAGAAGGCCCTGGGAGGCCTTCAGGGTGCTGCCACAGCATAGCAGTGCTCAGGCAAAGGCACTCTGCTTTCTGTAGGCTGGACGCACACTGGAGTTTCTGCTTGAGGCAGAGAGAGCTCAGCAGGGCGAGCCAGGGCTGAAGGCAAAGCAGAGAGTTTTTTGGTGGAGCGATGGCACCATCTGCTGGCTGCCAAGCATGGGAGCAGCCTCACTTCAAATGAGTTCCTGAGGCCATTTCCAAGCAGGAGGCACTCTGGCTGCACAAGCTCGAGAGCCCTGCTTAGGACTTCCCTCTGGCAACAGAGTGGGTGCCAAGGGCCTGTGGGTGGGAAGGGGCTCGGAAGGCACAGGGGAGCCTTTGGGCCCCCAGCGCTCTCCCATGGAAAACGCTGCAGGCCCCATCGTCCATGAGCTCCTCCGAGGCTTGGCAGAGGGCAAGCTGTCCACAGCCGAAGGCTCCCTGCCAAGTGCTGCAGGCCTTTCTGCATGGCTCAGCGGCAGCTTCCTTGCAGGCTGCTGGTCCAGGGGCGTGTGTGCCCTGGTCCAGAGTGCTGTAGGAGGAGCTCCTAGCAAGGGGAGAGCAAGCCCCTTGTTTCCTTGGCGGAGACTGGCCTGTGCACACAGAGGCCTGCCAGCAGTGAAGACAGTGCAGGCAGCGAGGGCGTGTGGCAGGCAGCAAAGAGGTGGCAGGAGTCCTGCTTGCAAGTGGGGTCATGCCTGTCTTGTGCTCAGGCCCCAGTGGCCACGTGCACACACAGCCTCTGGACCCACAGCTTCCCAGCAGTGCAAGACACACACAGGCAACACCCTGGGGCCTGCTCGCATGAACTGTGCTCTGTCGAGGTCCTGCTGGCTGGCAGTTTCCTAGGCCAGCACAGGCCCTAGGGAGGCCTGGCTGAGCCTGGGATGGGTCCCAAACTAGCAGTGCCCAGGGAAAGCCTGGGACTGGAGGCCAGGCTACAGGCTCATTCCAGCTGGAGCCTGGTGCACAGAGCCTTCAGCTGGGACTTGCCTGGGGAATGCTCAGCACAGTGGCTTTGGCCTGCCATCCACGTTCCTCACTCGGGCCCTTCTGCCTGTTAGACCCACACTCCCTAGAAGTGTGTTCCTGAGGCAGTTGGACAGTTGGGGAAGTGGAGGCTCTCCCAGCATGGGAGGTCTGCCCAGAACATTGCTCTGTGTCCAAAGAGGATTCCCTGCACCTCAGGCACTGGGGAGAGATTTTGTGCACACAGGAGAACCTTGGCACACGCAGTGTTTCCCCACGGAAAGCAGTGTGAGAAGGAGCCCCTGCCAGGGAAGCATGGCCCTCTGCCACAGAAGCCCTCCATGCCACAGGCTGTCATGGACTCGGCTACAGGCCTTTGTGGCTGGAGAGACGGCAGATCCTCTGGAGGCTCTGGGTCAGTGTGCACTCCCCTTCGAGGAAACGAGGCATGTGGGAAGATTCCCTGCCCAAGAATGGCAAGCAGCCTGCTCCTTCCAATGAGACGCACGTGTGGTGTGAGAGGCTTGGCAGCAGAGAAGAAGCAAGAGGGGCAGCCAGAGGGGCAGCCAGAGAGGGGATGTGCACGCAGCTTGAAGGCCCCAGATCTCCTACATCCCAACCAGGGCATGCCGGCTCTGCCCAGCAGGCCCCATTCACAGGAGGGCACCCAGCTTCAGGATCTGCCCTTTCCCAGCCCTGAAACCACACACAGGCCCCACGCTGAGCCCTGCCAAGGGGGAACTTTGCTCCCCGCCTGGGCCGAATGGCACGACTGGGTTAGGGCAGAGAAGGCCCTGGGAGGCCTTCAGGGTGCTGCCACAGCATAGCAGTGCTCAGGCAAAGGCACTCTGCTTTCTGTAGGCTGGACGCACACTGGAGTTTCTGCTTGAGGCAGAGAGAGCTCAGCAGGGCGAGCCAGGGCTGAAGGCAAAGCAGAGAGTTTTTTGGTGGAGCGATGGCACCATCTGCTGGCTGCCAAGCATGGGAGCAGCCTCACTTCAAATGAGTTCCTGAGGCCATTTCCAAGCAGGAGGCACTCTGGCTGCACAAGCTCGAGAGCCCTGCTTAGGACTTCCCTCTGGCAACAGAGTGGGTGCCAAGGGCCTGTGGGTGGGAAGGGGCTCGGAAGGCACAGGGGAGCCTTTGAGCCCCCAGTGCTCTCCCATGGAAAACGCTGCAGGCCCCAGCATCCACGAACTGCTCCGAGGCTGGGCAGTGGGCAAGCTGTCCACAGCCGAAGGCTCCCTGCCAAGTGCTACAGGCCTTTCTGCATGGCTCAGCGGCAGCTTCCTTGCAGGCTGCTGGTCCAGGGGCGTGTGTGCCCTGGTCCAGAGTGCTGTAGGAGGAGCTCCTAGCAAGGGGAGAGCAAGCCCCTTGTTTCCTTGGCGGAGACTGGCCTGTGCACACAGAGGCCTGCCAGCAGTGAAGACAGTGCAGGCAGCGAGGGCGTGTGGCAGGCAGCAAAGAGGTGGCAGGAGTCCTGCTTGCAAGTGGGGTCATGCCTGTCTTGTGCTCAGGCCCCAGTGGCCACGTGCACACACAGCCTCTGGACCCACAGCTTCCCAGCAGTGCAAGACACACACAGGCAACACCCTGGGGCCTGCTCGCATGAACTGTGCTCTGTCGAGGTCCTGCTGGCTGGCAGTTTCCTAGGCCAGCACAGGCCCTAGGGAGGCCTGGCTGAGCCTGGGATGGGTCCCAAACTAGCAGTGCCCAGGGAAAGCCTGGGACTGGAGGCCAGGCTACAGGCTCATTCAGGCTGGAGCCTGGTGCACAGAGCCTTCAGCTGGGACTTGCCGGGCGAATGCTCAGCACAGTGGCTTTGGCCTGCCATCCACGTTCCTCACTCGGGCCCTTCTGCCTGTTAGACCCACACTCCCTAGAAGTGTGTTCCTGAGGCAGTTGGACAGTTGGGGAAGTGGAGGCTCTCCCAGCATGGGAGGTCTGCCCAGAACATTGCTCTGTGTCCAAAGAGGATTCCCTGCACCTCAGGCACTGGGGAGAGATTTTGTGCACACAGGAGAACCTTGGCACACGCAGTGTTTCCCCACGGAAAGCAGTGTGAGAAGGAGCCCCTGCCAGGGAAGCATGGCCCTCTGCCACAGAAGCCCTCCATGCCACAGGCTGTCATGGACTCGGCTATAGGCCTTTGTGGCTGTAGAGACGGCAGCTCCTCTGGAGGCTCTGGGTCAGTGTGCACTCCCCTTCGAGGAAACGAGGCGTGTGGGAAGATTCCCTGCCCAAGAATGGCAAGCAGCCTGCTCCTTCCAATGAGACGCACGTGTGGTGTGAGAGGCTTGGCAGCAGAGAAGAAGCAAGAGGGGCAGCCAGAGGGGCAGCCAGAGAGGGGATGTGCACGCAGCTTGAAGGCCCCAGATCTCCTACATCCCAACCAGGGCATGCCGGCTCTGCCCAGCAGGCCCCATTCACAGGAGGGCACCCAGCTTCAGGATCTGCCCTTTCCCAGCCCTGAAACCACACACAGGCCCCACGCTGAGCCCTGCCAAGGGGGAACTTTGCTCCCCGCCTGGGCCGAATGGCACGACTGGGTTAGGGCAGAGAAGGCCCTGGGAGGCCTTCAGGGTGCTGCCACAGCATAGCAGTGCTCAGGCAAAGGCACTCTGCTTTCTGTAGGCTGGACGCACACTGGAGTTTCTGCTTGAGGCAGAGAGAGCTCAGCAGGGCGAGCCAGGGCTGAAGGCAAAGCAGAGAGTTTTTTGGTGGAGCGATGGCACCATCTGCTGGCTGCCAAGCATGGGAGCAGCCTCACTTCAAATGAGTTCCTGAGGCCATTTCCAAGCAGGAGGCACTCTGGCTGCACAAGCTCGAGAGCCCTGCTTAGGACTTCCCTCTGGCAACAGAGTGGGTGCCAAGGGCCTGTGGGTGGGAAGGGGCTCGGAAGGCACAGGGGAGCCTTTGAGCCCCCAGTGCTCTCCCATGGAAAACGCTGCAGGCCCCAGCATCCACGAACTGCTCCGAGGCTGGGCAGTGGGCAAGCTGTCCACAGCCGAAGGCTCCCTGCCAAGTGCTACAGGCCTTTCTGCATGGCTCAGCGGCAGCTTCCTTGCAGGCTGCTGGTCCAGGGGCGTGTGTGCCCTGGTCCAGAGTGCTGTAGGAGGAGCTCCTAGCAAGGGGAGAGCAAGCCCCTTGTTTCCTTGGCGGAGACTGGCCTGTGCACACAGAGGCCTGCCAGCAGTGAAGACAGTGCAGGCAGCGAGGGCGTGTGGCAGGCAGCAAAGAGGTGGCAGGAGTCCTGCTTGCAAGTGGGGTCATGCCTGTCTTGTGCTCAGGCCCCAGTGGCCACGTGCACACACAGCCTCTGGACCCGCAGCTTCCCAGCAGTGCAAGACACACACAGGCAACACCCTGGGGCCTGCTCGCATGAACTGTGCTCTGTCGAGGTGCTGCTGGCTGGCAGTGGCCTAGGCCAGCACAGGCCCTAGGGAGGCCTGGCTGAGCCTGGGATGGGTCCCAAACTAGCAGTGCCCAGGGAAAGCCTGGGACTGGAGGCCAGGCTACAGGCTCATTCAGGCTGGAGCCTGGTGCACAGAGCCTTCAGCTGGGACTTGCCGGGCGAATGCTCAGCACAGTGGCTTTGGCCTGCCATCCACGTTCCTCACTCGGGCCCTTCTGCCTGTTAGACCCACACTCCCTAGAAGTGTGTTCCTGAGGCAGTTGGACAGTTGGGGAAGTGGAGGCTCTCCCAGCATGGGAGGTCTGCCCAGAACATTGCTCTGTGTCCAAAGAGGATTCCCTGCACCTCAGGCACTGGGGAGAGATTTTGTGCACACAGGAGAGCCTTGGCACACGCAGTGTTTCCCCACGGAAAGCAGTGTGAGAAGGAGCCCCTGCCAGGGAAGCATGGCCCTCTGCCACAGAAGCCCTCCATGCCACAGGCTGTCATGGACTCGGCTACAGGCCTTTGTGGCTGGAGAGACGGCAGATCCTCTGGAGGCTCTGGGTCAGTGTGCACTCCCCTTCGAGGAAACGAGGCATGTGGGAAGATTCCCTGCCCAAGAATGGCAAGCAGCCTGCTCCTTCCAATGAGACGCACGTGTGGTGTGAGAGGCTTGGCAGCAGAGAAGAAGCAAGAGGGGCAGCCAGAGGGGCAGCCAGAGAGGGGATGTGCACGCAGCTTGAAGGCCCCAGATCTCCTACATCCCAACCAGGGCATGCCGGCTCTGCCCAGCAGGCCCCATTCACAGGAGGGCACCCAGCTTCAGGATCTGCCCTTTCCCAGCCCTGAAACCACACACAGGCCCCACGCTGAGCCCTGCCAAGGGGGAACTTTGCTCCCCGCCTGGGCCGAATGGCACGACTGGGTTAGGGCAGAGAAGGCCCTGGGAGGCCTTCAGGGTGCTGCCACAGCATAGCAGTGCTCAGGCAAAGGCACTCTGCTTTCTGTAGGCTGGACGCACACTGGAGTTTCTGCTTGAGGCAGAGAGAGCTCAGCAGGGCGAGCCAGGGCTGAAGGCAAAGCAGAGAGTTTTTTGGTGGAGCGATGGCACCATCTGCTGGCTGCCAAGCATGGGAGCAGCCTCACTTCAAATGAGTTCCTGAGGCCATTTCCAAGCAGGAGGCACTCTGGCTGCACAAGCTCGAGAGCCCTGCTTAGGACTTCCCTCTGGCAACAGAGTGGGTGCCAAGGGCCTGTGGGTGGGAAGGGGCTCGGAAGGCACAGGGGAGCCTTTGGGCCCCCAGCGCTCTCCCATGGAAAACGCTGCAGGCCCCATCGTCCATGAGCTCCTCCGAGGCTTGGCAGAGGGCAAGCTGTCCACAGCCGAAGGCTCCCTGCCAAGTGCTGCAGGCCTTTCTGCATGGCTCAGCGGCAGCTTCCTTGCAGGCTGCTGGTCCAGGGGCGTGTGTGCCCTGGTCCAGAGTGCTGTAGGAGGAGCTCCTAGCAAGGGGAGAGCAAGCCCCTTGTTTCCTTGGCGGAGACTGGCCTGTGCACACAGAGGCCTGCCAGCAGTGAAGACAGTGCAGGCAGCGAGGGCGTGTGGCAGGCAGCAAAGAGGTGGCAGGAGTCCTGCTTGCAAGTGGGGTCATGCCTGTCTTGTGCTCAGGCCCCAGTGGCCACGTGCACACACAGCCTCTGGACCCGCAGCTTCCCAGCAGTGCAAGACACACACAGGCAACACCCTGGGGCCTGCTCGCATGAACTGTGCTCTGTCGAGGTGCTGCTGGCTGGCAGTGGCCTAGGCCAGCACAGGCCCTAGGGAGGCCTGGCTGAGCCTGGGATGGGTCCCAAACTAGCAGTGCCCAGGGAAAGCCTGGGACTGGAGGCCAGGCTACAGGCTCATTCAGGCTGGAGCCTGGTGCACAGAGCCTTCAGCTGGGACTTGCCGGGCGAATGCTCAGCACAGTGGCTTTGGCCTGCCATCCACGTTCCTCACTCGGGCCCTTCTGCCTGTTAGACCCACACTCCCTAGAAGTGTGTTCCTGAGGCAGTTGGACAGTTGGGGAAGTGGAGGCTCTCCCAGCATGGGAGGTCTGCCCAGAACATTGCTCTGTGTCCAAAGAGGATTCCCTGCACCTCAGGCACTGGGGAGAGATTTTGTGCACACAGGAGAACCTTGGCACACGCAGTGTTTCCCCACGGAAAGCAGTGTGAGAAGGAGCCCCTGCCAGGGAAGCATGGCCCTCTGCCACAGAAGCCCTCCATGCCACAGGCTGTCATGGACTCGGCTACAGGCCTTTGTGGCTGGAGAGACGGCAGATCCTCTGGAGGCTCTGGGTCAGTGTGCACTCCCCTTCGAGGAAACGAGGCATGTGGGAAGATTCCCTGCCCAAGAATGGCAAGCAGCCTGCTCCTTCCAATGAGACGCACGTGTGGTGTGAGAGGCTTGGCAGCAGAGAAGAAGCAAGAGGGGCAGCCAGAGGGGCAGCCAGAGAGGGGATGTGCACGCAGCTTGAAGGCCCCAGATCTCCTACATCCCAACCAGGGCATGCCGGCTCTGCCCAGCAGGCCCCATTCACAGGAGGGCACCCAGCTTCAGGATCTGCCCTTTCCCAGCCCTGAAACCACACACAGGCCCCACGCTGAGCCCTGCCAAGGGGGAACTTTGCTCCCCGCCTGGGCCGAATGGCACGACTGGGTTAGGGCAGAGAAGGCCCTGGGAGGCCTTCAGGGTGCTGCCACAGCATAGCAGTGCTCAGGCAAAGGCACTCTGCTTTCTGTAGGCTGGACGCACACTGGAGTTTCTGCTTGAGGCAGAGAGAGCTCAGCAGGGCGAGCCAGGGCTGAAGGCAAAGCAGAGAGTTTTTTGGTGGAGCGATGGCACCATCTGCTGGCTGCCAAGCATGGGAGCAGCCTCACTTCAAATGAGTTCCTGAGGCCATTTCCAAGCAGGAGGCACTCTGGCTGCACAAGCTCGAGAGCCCTGCTTAGGACTTCCCTCTGGCAACAGAGTGGGTGCCAAGGGCCTGTGGGTGGGAAGGGGCTCGGAAGGCACAGGGGAGCCTTTGGGCCCCCAGCGCTCTCCCATGGAAAACGCTGCAGGCCCCATCGTCCATGAGCTCCTCCGAGGCTTGGCAGAGGGCAAGCTGTCCACAGCCGAAGGCTCCCTGCCAAGTGCTGCAGGCCTTTCTGCATGGCTCAGCGGCAGCTTCCTTGCAGGCTGCTGGTCCAGGGGCGTGTGTGCCCTGGTCCAGAGTGCTGTAGGAGGAGCTCCTAGCAAGGGGAGAGCAAGCCCCTTGTTTCCTTGGCGGAGACTGGCCTGTGCACACAGAGGCCTGCCAGCAGTGAAGACAGTGCAGGCAGCGAGGGCGTGTGGCAGGCAGCAAAGAGGTGGCAGGAGTCCTGCTTGCAAGTGGGGTCATGCCTGTCTTGTGCTCAGGCCCCAGTGGCCACGTGCACACACAGCCTCTGGACCCGCAGCTTCCCAGCAGTGCAAGACACACACAGGCAACACCCTGGGGCCTGCTCGCATGAACTGTGCTCTGTCGAGGTGCTGCTGGCTGGCAGTGGCCTAGGCCAGCACAGGCCCTAGGGAGGCCTGGCTGAGCCTGGGATGGGTCCCAAACTAGCAGTGCCCAGGGAAAGCCTGGGACTGGAGGCCAGGCTACAGGCTCATTCAGGCTGGAGCCTGGTGCACAGAGCCTTCAGCTGGGACTTGCCGGGCGAATGCTCAGCACAGTGGCTTTGGCCTGCCATCCACGTTCCTCACTCGGGCCCTTCTGCCTGTTAGACCCACACTCCCTAGAAGTGTGTTCCTGAGGCAGTTGGACAGTTGGGGAAGTGGAGGCTCTCCCAGCATGGGAGGTCTGCCCAGAACATTGCTCTGTGTCCAAAGAGGATTCCCTGCACCTCAGGCACTGGGGAGAGATTTTGTGCACACAGGAGAGCCTTGGCACATGCAGTGTTTCCCCACGGAAAGCAGTGTGAGAAGGAGCCCCTGCCAGGGAAGCATGGCCCTCTGCCACAGAAGCCCTCCATGCCACAGGCTGTCATGGACTCGGCTATAGGCCTTTGTGGCTGGAGAGACGGCAGCTCCTCTGGAGGCTCTGGGTCAGTGTGCACTCCCCTTCGAGGAAACGAGGCGTGTGGGAAGATTCCCTGCCCAAGAATGGCAAGCAGCCTGCTCCTTCCAATGAGACGCACGTGTGGTGTGAGAGGCTTGGCAGCAGAGAAGAAGCAAGAGGGGCAGCCAGAGGGGCAGCCAGAGAGGGGATGTGCACGCAGCTTGAAGGCCCCAGATCTCCTACATCCCAACCAGGGCATGCCGGCTCTGCCCAGCAGGCCCCATTCACAGGAGGGCACCCAGCTTCAGGATCTGCCCTTTCCCAGCCCTGAAACCACACACAGGCCCCACGCTGAGCCCTGCCAAGGGGGAACTTTGCTCCCCGCCTGGGCCGAATGGCACGACTGGGTTAGGGCAGAGAAGGCCCTGGGAGGCCTTCAGGGTGCTGCCACAGCATAGCAGTGCTCAGGCAAAGGCACTCTGCTTTCTGTAGGCTGGACGCACACTGGAGTTTCTGCTTGAGGCAGAGAGAGCTCAGCAGGGCGAGCCAGGGCTGAAGGCAAAGCAGAGAGTTTTTTGGTGGAGCGATGGCACCATCTGCTGGCTGCCAAGCATGGGAGCAGCCTCACTTCAAATGAGTTCCTGAGGCCATTTCCAAGCAGGAGGCACTCTGGCTGCACAAGCTCGAGAGCCCTGCTTAGGACTTCCCTCTGGCAACAGAGTGGGTGCCAAGGGCCTGTGGGTGGGAAGGGGCTCGGAAGGCACAGGGGAGCCTTTGAGCCCCCAGTGCTCTCCCATGGACAACGCTGCAGGCCCCAGCATCCACGAACTGCTCCGAGGCTGGGCAGTGGGCAAGCTGTCCACAGCCGAAGGCTCCCTGCCAAGTGCTACAGGCCTTTCTGCATGGCTCAGCGGCAGCTTCCTTGCAGGCTGCTGGTCCAGGGGCGTGTGTGCCCTGGTCCAGAGTGCTGTAGGAGGAGCTCCTAGCAAGGGGAGAGCAAGCCCCTTGTTTCCTTGGCGGAGACTGGCCTGTGCACACAGAGGCCTGCCAGCAGTGAAGACAGTGCAGGCAGCGAGGGCGTGTGGCAGGCAGCAAAGAGGTGGCAGGAGTCCTGCTTGCAAGTGGGGTCATGCCTGTCTTGTGCTCAGGCCCCAGTGGCCACGTGCACACACAGCCTCTGGACCCACAGCTTCCCAGCAGTGCAAGACACACACAGGCAACACCCTGGGGCCTGCTCGCATGAACTGTGCTCTGTCGAGGTCCTGCTGGCTGGCAGTTTCCTAGGCCAGCACAGGCCCTAGGGAGGCCTGGCTGAGCCTGGGATGGGTCCCAAACTAGCAGTGCCCAGGGAAAGCCTGGGACTGGAGGCCAGGCTACAGGCTCATTCCAGCTGGAGCCTGGTGCACAGAGCCTTCAGCTGGGACTTGCCGGGGGAATGCTCAGCACAGTGGCTTTGGCCTGCCATCCACGTTCCTCACTCGGGCCCTTCTGCCTGTTAGACCCACACTCCCTAGAAGTGTGTTCCTGAGGCAGTTGGACAGTTGGGGAAGTGGAGGCTCTCCCAGCATGGGAGGTCTGCCCAGAACATTGCTCTGTGTCCAAAGAGGATTCCCTGCACCTCAGGCACTGGGGAGAGATTTTGTGCACACAGGAGAGCCTTGGCACACGCAGTGTTTCCCCACGGAAAGCAGTGTGAGAAGGAGCCCCTGCCAGGGAAGCATGGCCCTCTGCCACAGAAGCCCTCCATGCCACAGGCTGTCATGGACTCGGCTACAGGCCTTTGTGGCTGGAGAGACGGCAGATCCTCTGGAGGCTCTGGGTCAGTGTGCACTCCCCTTCGAGGAAACGAGGCATGTGGGAAGATTCCCTGCCCAAGAATGGCAAGCAGCCTGCTCCTTCCAATGAGACGCACGTGTGGTGTGAGAGGCTTGGCAGCAGAGAAGAAGCAAGAGGGGCAGCCAGAGGGGCAGCCAGAGAGGGGATGTGCACGCAGCTTGAAGGCCCCAGATCTCCTACATCCCAACCAGGGCATGCCGGCTCTGCCCAGCAGGCCCCATTCACAGGAGGGCACCCAGCTTCAGGATCTGCCCTTTCCCAGCCCTGAAACCACACACAGGCCCCACGCTGAGCCCTGCCAAGGGGGAACTTTGCTCCCCGCCTGGGCCGAATGGCACGACTGGGTTAGGGCAGAGAAGGCCCTGGGAGGCCTTCAGGGTGCTGCCACAGCATAGCAGTGCTCAGGCAAAGGCACTCTGCTTTCTGTAGGCTGGACGCACACTGGAGTTTCTGCTTGAGGCAGAGAGAGCTCAGCAGGGCGAGCCAGGGCTGAAGGCAAAGCAGAGAGTTTTTTGGTGGAGCGATGGCACCATCTGCTGGCTGCCAAGCATGGGAGCAGCCTCACTTCAAATGAGTTCCTGAGGCCATTTCCAAGCAGGAGGCACTCTGGCTGCACAAGCTCGAGAGCCCTGCTTAGGACTTCCCTCTGGCAACAGAGTGGGTGCCAAGGGCCTGTGGGTGGGAAGGGGCTCGGAAGGCACAGGGGAGCCTTTGGGCCCCCAGCGCTCTCCCATGGAAAACGCTGCAGGCCCCATCGTCCATGAGCTCCTCCGAGGCTTGGCAGAGGGCAAGCTGTCCACAGCCGAAGGCTCCCTGCCAAGTGCTGCAGGCCTTTCTGCATGGCTCAGCGGCAGCTTCCTTGCAGGCTGCTGGTCCAGGGGCGTGTGTGCCCTGGTCCAGAGTGCTGTAGGAGGAGCTCCTAGCAAGGGGAGAGCAAGCCCCTTGTTTCCTTGGCGGAGACTGGCCTGTGCACACAGAGGCCTGCCAGCAGTGAAGACAGTGCAGGCAGCGAGGGCGTGTGGCAGGCAGCAAAGAGGTGGCAGGAGTCCTGCTTGCAAGTGGGGTCATGCTTGTCTTGTGCTCAGGCCCCAGTGGCCACGTGCACACACAGCCTCTGGACCCGCAGCTTCCCAGCAGTGCAAGACACACACAGGCAACACCCTGGGGCCTGCTCGCATGAACTGTGCTCTGTCGAGGTGCTGCTGGCTGGCAGTGGCCTAGGCCAGCACAGGCCCTAGGGAGGCCTGGCTGAGCCTGGGATGGGTCCCAAACTAGCAGTGCCCAGGGAAAGCCTGGGACTGGAGGCCAGGCTACAGGCTCATTCAGGCTGGAGCCTGGTGCACAGAGCCTTCAGCTGGGACTTGCCGGGCGAATGCTCAGCACAGTGGCTTTGGCCTGCCATCCACGTTCCTCACTCGGGCCCTTCTGCCTGTTAGACCCACACTCCCTAGAAGTGTGTTCCTGAGGCAGTTGGACAGTTGGGGAAGTGGAGGCTCTCCCAGCATGGGAGGTCTGCCCAGAACATTGCTCTGTGTCCAAAGAGGATTCCCTGCACCTCAGGCACTGGGGAGAGATTTTGTGCACACAGGAGAGCCTTGGCACATGCAGTGTTTCCCCACGGAAAGCAGTGTGAGAAGGAGCCCCTGCCAGGGAAGCATGGCCCTCTGCCACAGAAGCCCTCCATGCCACAGGCTGTCATGGACTCGGCTATAGGCCTTTGTGGCTGGAGAGACGGCAGCTCCTCTGGAGGCTCTGGGTCAGTGTGCACTCCCCTTCGAGGAAACGAGGCGTGTGGGAAGATTCCCTGCCCAAGAATGGCAAGCAGCCTGCTCCTTCCAATGAGACGCACGTGTGGTGTGAGAGGCTTGGCAGCAGAGAAGAAGCAAGAGGGGCAGCCAGAGGGGCAGCCAGAGAGGGGATGTGCACGCAGCTTGAAGGCCCCAGATCTCCTACATCCCAACCAGGGCATGCCGGCTCTGCCCAGCAGGCCCCATTCACAGGAGGGCACCCAGCTTCAGGATCTGCCCTTTCCCAGCCCTGAAACCACACACAGGCCCCACGCTGAGCCCTGCCAAGGGGGAAGTTTGCTTCCCGCCTGGGCCGAATGGCACGACTGGGTTAGGGCAGAGAAGGCCCTGGGAGGCCTTCAGGGTGCTGCCACAGCATAGCAGTGCTCAGGCAAAGGCACTCTGCTTTCTGTAGGCTGGACGCACACTGGAGTTTCTGCTTGAGGCAGAGAGAGCTCAGCAGGGCGAGCCAGGGCTGAAGGCAAAGCAGAGAGTTTTTTGGTGGAGCGATGGCACCATCTGCTGGCTGCCAAGCATGGGAGCAGCCTCACTTCAAATGAGTTCCTGAGGCCATTTCCAAGCAGGAGGCACTCTGGCTGCACAAGCTCGAGAGCCCTGCTTAGGACTTCCCTCTGGCAACAGAGTGGGTGCCAAGGGCCTGTGGGTGGGAAGGGGCTCGGAAGGCACAGGGGAGCCTTTGGGCCCCCAGTGCTCTCCCATGGAAAACGCTGCAGGCCCCAGCATCCACGAACTGCTCCGAGGCTGGGCAGTGGGCAAGCTGTCCACAGCCGAAGGCTCCCTGCCAAGTGCTACAGGCCTTTCTGCATGGCTCAGCGGCAGCTTCCTTGCAGGCTGCTGGTCCAGGGGCGTGTGTGCCCTGGTCCAGAGTGCTGTAGGAGGAGCTCCTAGCAAGGGGAGAGCAAGCCCCTTGTTTCCTTGGCGGAGACTGGCCTGTGCACACAGAGGCCTGCCAGCAGTGAAGACAGTGCAGGCAGCGAGGGCGTGTGGCAGGCAGCAAAGAGGTGGCAGGAGTCCTGCTTGCAAGTGGGGTCATGCCTGTCTTGTGCTCAGGCCCCAGTGGCCACGTGCACACACAGCCTCTGGACCCACAGCTTCCCAGCAGTGCAAGACACACACAGGCAACACCCTGGGGCCTGCTCGCATGAACTGTGCTCTGTCGAGGTCCTGCTGGCTGGCAGTTTCCTAGGCCAGCACAGGCCCTAGGGAGGCCTGGCTGAGCCTGGGATGGGTCCCAAACTAGCAGTGCCCAGGGAAAGCCTGGGACTGGAGGCCAGGCTACAGGCTCATTCCAGCTTGAGCCTGGTGCACAGAGCCTTCAGCTGGGACTTGCCGGGGGAATGCTCAGCACAGTGGCTTTGGCCTGCCATCCACGTTCCTCACTCGGGCCCTTCTGCCTGTTAGACCCACACTCCCTAGAAGTGTGTTCCTGAGGCAGTTGGACAGTTGGGGAAGTGGAGGCTCTCCCAGCATGGGAGGTCTGCCCAGAACATTGCTCTGTGTCCAAAGAGGATTCCCTGCACCTCAGGCACTGGGGAGAGATTTTGTGCACACAGGAGAGCCTTGGCACACGCAGTGTTTCCCCACGGAAAGCAGTGTGAGAAGGAGCCCCTGCCAGGGAAGCATGGCCCTCTGCCACAGAAGCCCTCCATGCCACAGGCTGTCATGGACTCGGCTACAGGCCTTTGTGGCTGGAGAGACGGCAGATCCTCTGGAGGCTCTGGGTCAGTGTGCACTCCCCTTCGAGGAAACGAGGCATGTGGGAAGATTCCCTGCCCAAGAATGGCAAGCAGCCTGCTCCTTCCAATGAGACGCACGTGTGGTGTGAGAGGCTTGGCAGCAGAGAAGAAGCAAGAGGGGCAGCCAGAGGGGCAGCCAGAGAGGGGATGTGCACGCAGCTTGAAGGCCCCAGATCTCCTACATCCCAACCAGGGCATGCCGGCTCTGCCCAGCAGACCCCATTCACAGGAGGGCACCCAGCTTCAGGATCTGCCCTTTCCCAGCCCTGAAACCACACACAGGCCCCACGCTGAGCCCTGCCAAGGGGGAACTTTGCTCCCCGCCTGGGCCGAATGGCACGACTGGGTTAGGGCAGAGAAGGCCCTGGGAGGCCTTCAGGGTGCTGCCACAGCATAGCAGTGCTCAGGCAAAGGCACTCTGCTTTCTGTAGGCTGGACGCACACTGGAGTTTCTGCTTGAGGCAGAGAGAGCTCAGCAGGGCGAGCCAGGGCTGAAGGCAAAGCAGAGAGTTTTTTGGTGGAGCGATGGCACCATCTGCTGGCTGCCAAGCATGGGAGCAGCCTCACTTCAAATGAGTTCCTGAGGCCATTTCCAAGCAGGAGGCACTCTGGCTGCACAAGCTCGAGAGCCCTGCTTAGGACTTCCCTCTGGCAACAGAGTGGGTGCCAAGGGCCTGTGGGTGGGAAGGGGCTCGGAAGGCACAGGGGAGCCTTTGGGCCCCCAGCGCTCTCCCATGGAAAACGCTGCAGGCCCCATCGTCCATGAGCTCCTCCGAGGCTTGGCAGAGGGCAAGCTGTCCACAGCCGAAGGCTCCCTGCCAAGTGCTGCAGGCCTTTCTGCATGGCTCAGCGGCAGCTTCCTTGCAGGCTGCTGGTCCAGGGGCGTGTGTGCCCTGGTCCAGAGTGCTGTAGGAGGAGCTCCTAGCAAGGGGAGAGCAAGCCCCTTGTTTCCTTGGCGGAGACTGGCCTGTGCACACAGAGGCCTGCCAGCAGTGAAGACAGTGCAGGCAGCGAGGGCGTGTGGCAGGCAGCAAAGAGGTGGCAGGAGTCCTGCTTGCAAGTGGGGTCATGCCTGTCTTGTGCTCAGGCCCCAGTGGCCACGTGCACACACAGCCTCTGGACCCGCAGCTTCCCAGCAGTGCAAGACACACACAGGCAACACCCTGGGGCCTGCTCGCATGAACTGTGCTCTGTCGAGGTGCTGCTGGCTGGCAGTGGCCTAGGCCAGCACAGGCCCTAGGGAGGCCTGGCTGAGCCTGGGATGGGTCCCAAACTAGCAGTGCCCAGGGAAAGCCTGGGACTGGAGGCCAGGCTACAGGCTCATTCAGGCTGGAGCCTGGTGCACAGAGCCTTCAGCTGGGACTTGCCGGGCGAATGCTCAGCACAGTGGCTTTGGCCTGCCATCCACGTTCCTCACTCGGGCCCTTCTGCCTGTTAGACCCACACTCCCTAGAAGTGTGTTCCTGAGGCAGTTGGACAGTTGGGGAAGTGGAGGCTCTCCCAGCATGATAGGTCTGCCCAGAACATTGCTCTGTGTCCAAAGAGGATTCCCTGCACCTCAGGCACTGGGGAGAGATTTTGTGCACACAGGAGAGCCTTGGCACATGCAGTGTTTCCCCACGGAAAGCAGTGTGAGAAGGAGCCCCTGCCAGGGAAGCATGGCCCTCTGCCACAGAAGCCCTCCATGCCACAGGCTGTCATGGACTCGGCTATAGGCCTTTGTGGCTGGAGAGACGGCAGCTCCTCTGGAGGCTCTGGGTCAGTGTGCACTCCCCTTCGAGGAAACGAGGCGTGTGGGAAGATTCCCTGCCCAAGAATGGCAAGCAGCCTGCTCCTTCCAATGAGACGCACGTGTGGTGTGAGAGGCTTGGCAGCAGAGAAGAAGCAAGAGGGGCAGCCAGAGGGGCAGCCAGAGAGGGGATGTGCACGCAGCTTGAAGGCCCCAGATCTCCTACATCCCAACCAGGGCATGCCGGCTCTGCCCAGCAGGCCCCATTCACAGGAGGGCACCCAGCTTCAGGATCTGCCCTTTCCCAGCCCTGAAACCACACACAGGCCCCACGCTGAGCCCTGCCAAGGGGGAACTTTGCTCCCCGCCTGGGCCGAATGGCACGACTGGGTTAGGGCAGAGAAGGCCCTGGGAGGCCTTCAGGGTGCTGCCACAGCATAGCAGTGCTCAGGCAAAGGCACTCTGCTTTCTGTAGGCTGGACGCACACTGGAGTTTCTGCTTGAGGCAGAGAGAGCTCAGCAGGGCGAGCCAGGGCTGAAGGCAAAGCAGAGAGTTTTTTGGTGGAGCGATGGCACCATCTGCTGGCTGCCAAGCATGGGAGCAGCCTCACTTCAAATGAGTTCCTGAGGCCATTTCCAAGCAGGAGGCACTCTGGCTGCACAAGCTCGAGAGCCCTGCTTAGGACTTCCCTCTGGCAACAGAGTGGGTGCCAAGGGCCTGTGGGTGGGAAGGGGCTCGGAAGGCACAGGGGAGCCTTTGGGCCCCCAGTGCTCTCCCATGGAAAACGCTGCAGGCCCCATCGTCCATGAGCTCCTCCGAGGCTTGGCAGAGGGCAAGCTGTCCACAGCCGAAGGCTCCCTGCCAAGTGCTGCAGGCCTTTCTGCATGGCTCAGCGGCAGCTTCCTTGCAGGCTGCTGGTCCAGGGGCGTGTGTGCCCTGGTCCAGAGTGCTGTAGGAGGAGCTCCTAGCAAGGGGAGAGCAAGCCCCTTGTTTCCTTGGCGGAGACTGGCCTGTGCACACAGAGGCCTGCCAGCAGTGAAGACAGTGCAGGCAGCGAGGGCGTGTGGCAGGCAGCAAAGAGGTGGCAGGAGTCCTGCTTGCAAGTGGGGTCATGCCTGTCTTGTGCTCAGGCCCCAGTGGCCACGTGCACACACAGCCTCTGGACCCGCAGCTTCCCAGCAGTGCAAGACACACACAGGCAACACCCTGGGGCCTGCTCGCATGAACTGTGCTCTGTCGAGGTGCTGCTGGCTGGCAGTGGCCTAGGCCAGCACAGGCCCTAGGGAGGCCTGGCTGAGCCTGGGATGGGTCCCAAACTAGCAGTGCCCAGGGAAAGCCTGGGACTGGAGGCCAGGCTACAGGCTCATTCAGGCTGGAGCCTGGTGCACAGAGCCTTCAGCTGGGACTTGCCGGGCGAATGCTCAGCACAGTGGCTTTGGCCTGCCATCCACGTTCCTCACTCGGGCCCTTCTGCCTGTTAGACCCACACTCCCTAGAAGTGTGTTCCTGAGGCAGTTGGACAGTTGGGGAAGTGGAGGCTCTCCCAGCATGATAGGTCTGCCCAGAACATTGCTCTGTGTCCAAAGAGGATTCCCTGCACCTCAGGCACTGGGGAGAGATTTTGTGCACACAGGAGAGCCTTGGCACATGCAGTGTTTCCCCACGGAAAGCAGTGTGAGAAGGAGCCCCTGCCAGGGAAGCATGGCCCTCTGCCACAGAAGCCCTCCATGCCACAGGCTGTCATGGACTCGGCTATAGGCCTTTGTGGCTGGAGAGACGGCAGCTCCTCTGGAGGCTCTGGGTCAGTGTGCACTCCCCTTCGAGGAAACGAGGCGAGTGGGAAGATTCCCTGCCCAAGAATGGCAAGCAGCCTGCTCCTTCCAATGAGACGCACGTGTGGTGTGAGAGGCTTGGCAGCAGAGAAGAAGCAAGAGGGGCAGCCAGAGGGGCAGCCAGAGAGGGGATGTGCACGCAGCTTGAAGGCCCCAGATCTCCTACATCCCAACCAGGGCATGCCGGCTCTGCCCAGCATGCCCCATTCACAGGAGGGCACCCAGCTTCAGGATCTGCCCTTTCCCAGCCCTGAAACCACACACAGGCCCCACGCTGAGCCCTGCCAAGGGGGAACTTTGCTCCCCGCCTGGGCCGAATGGCACGACTGGGTTAGGGCAGAGAAGGCCCTGGGAGGCCTTCAGGGTGCTGCCACAGCATAGCAGTGCTCAGGCAAAGGCACTCTGCTTTCTGTAGGCTGGACGCACACTGGAGTTTCTGCTTGAGGCAGAGAGAGCTCAGCAGGGCGAGCCAGGGCTGAAGGCAAAGCAGAGAGTTTTTTGGTGGAGCGATGGCACCATCTGCTGGCTGCCAAGCATGGGAGCAGCCTCACTTCAAATGAGTTCCTGAGGCCATTTCCAAGCAGGAGGCACTCTGGCTGCACAAGCTCGAGAGCCCTGCTTAGGACTTCCCTCTGGCAACAGAGTGGGTGCCAAGGGCCTGTGGGTGGGAAGGGGCTCGGAAGGCACAGGGGAGCCTTTGGGCCCCCAGTGCTCTCCCATGGAAAACGCTGCAGGCCCCATCGTCCATGAGCTCCTCCGAGGCTTGGCAGAGGGCAAGCTGTCCACAGCCGAAGGCTCCCTGCCAAGTGCTGCAGGCCTTTCTGCATGGCTCAGCGGCAGCTTCCTTGCAGGCTGCTGGTCCAGGGGCGTGTGTGCCCTGGTCCAGAGTGCTGTAGGAGGAGCTCCTAGCAAGGGGAGAGCAAGCCCCTTGTTTCCTTGGCGGAGACTGGCCTGTGCACACAGAGGCCTGCCAGCAGTGAAGACAGTGCAGGCAGCGAGGGCGTGTGGCAGGCAGCAAAGAGGTGGCAGGAGTCCTGCTTGCAAGTGGGGTCATGCCTGTCTTGTGCTCAGGCCCCAGTGGCCACGTGCACACACAGCCTCTGGACCCGCAGCTTCCCAGCAGTGCAAGACACACACAGGCAACACCCTGGGGCCTGCTCGCATGAACTGTGCTCTGTCGAGGTGCTGCTGGCTGGCAGTGGCCTAGGCCAGCACAGGCCCTAGGGAGGCCTGGCTGAGCCTGGGATGGGTCCCAAACTAGCAGTGCCCAGGGAAAGCCTGGGACTGGAGGCCAGGCTACAGGCTCATTCAGGCTGGAGCCTGGTGCACAGAGCCTTCAGCTGGGACTTGCCGGGCGAATGCTCAGCACAGTGGCTTTGGCCTGCCATCCACGTTCCTCACTCGGGCCCTTCTGCCTGTTAGACCCACACTCCCTAGAAGTGTGTTCCTGAGGCAGTTGGACAGTTGGGGAAGTGGAGGCTCTCCCAGCATGATAGGTCTGCCCAGAACATTGCTCTGTGTCCAAAGAGGATTCCCTGCACCTCAGGCACTGGGGAGAGATTTTGTGCACACAGGAGAGCCTTGGCACATGCAGTGTTTCCCCACGGAAAGCAGTGTGAGAAGGAGCCCCTGCCAGGGAAGCATGGCCCTCTGCCACAGAAGCCCTCCATGCCACAGGCTGTCATGGACTCGGCTATAGGCCTTTGTGGCTGGAGAGACGGCAGCTCCTCTGGAGGCTCTGGGTCAGTGTGCACTCCCCTTCGAGGAAACGAGGCATGTGGGAAGATTCCCTGCCCAAGAATGGCAAGCAGCCTGCTCCTTCCAATGAGACGCACGTGTGGTGTGAGAGGCTTGGCAGCAGAGAAGAAGCAAGAGGGGCAGCCAGAGGGGCAGCCAGAGAGGGGATGTGCACGCAGCTTGAAGGCCCCAGATCTCCTACATCCCAACCAGGGCATGCCGGCTCTGCCCAGCAGGCCCCATTCACAGGAGGGCACCCAGCTTCAGGATCTGCCCTTTCCCAGCCCTGAAACCACACACAGGCCCCACGCTGAGCCCTGCCAAGGGGGAACTTTGCTCCCCGCCTGGGCCGAATGGCACGACTGGGTTAGGGCAGAGAAGGCCCTGGGAGGCCTTCAGGGTGCTGCCACAGCATAGCAGTGCTCAGGCAAAGGCACTCTGCTTTCTGTAGGCTGGACGCACACTGGAGTTTCTGCTTGAGGCAGAGAGAGCTCAGCAGGGCGAGCCAGGGCTGAAGGCAAAGCAGAGAGTTTTTTGGTGGAGCGATGGCACCATCTGCTGGCTGCCAAGCATGGGAGCAGCCTCACTTCAAATGAGTTCCTGAGGCCATTTCCAAGCAGGAGGCACTCTGGCTGCACAAGCTCGAGAGCCCTGCTTAGGACTTCCCTCTGGCAACAGAGTGGGTGCCAAGGGCCTGTGGGTGGGAAGGGGCTCGGAAGGCACAGGGGAGCCTTTGAGCCCCCAGTGCTCTCCCATGGACAACGCTGCAGGCCCCAGCATCCACGAACTGCTCCGAGGCTGGGCAGTGGGCAAGCTGTCCACAGCCGAAGGCTCCCTGCCAAGTGCTACAGGCCTTTCTGCATGGCTCAGCGGCAGCTTCCTTGCAGGCTGCTGGTCCAGGGGCGTGTGTGCCCTGGTCCAGAGTGCTGTAGGAGGAGCTCCTAGCAAGGGGAGAGCAAGCCCCTTGTTTCCTTGGCGGAGACTGGCCTGTGCACACAGAGGCCTGCCAGCAGTGAAGACAGTGCAGGCAGCGAGGGCGTGTGGCAGGCAGCAAAGAGGTGGCAGGAGTCCTGCTTGCAAGTGGGGTCATGCCTGTCTTGTGCTCAGGCCCCAGTGGCCACGTGCACACACAGCCTCTGGACCCGCAGCTTCCCAGCAGTGCAAGACACACACAGGCAACACCCTGGGGCCTGCTCGCATGAACTGTGCTCTGTCGAGGTCCTGCTGGCTGGCAGTGGCCTAGGCCAGCACAGGCCCTAGGGAGGCCTGGCTGAGCCTGGGATGGGTCCCAAACTAGCAGTGCCCAGGGAAAGCCTGGGACTGGAGGCCAGGCTACAGGCTCATTCCAGCTTGAGCCTGGTGCACAGAGCCTTCAGCTGGGACTTGCCGGGCGAATGCTCAGCACAGTGGCTTTGGCCTGCCATCCACGTTCCTCACTCGGGCCCTTCTGCCTGTTAGACCCACACTCCCTAGAAGTGTGTTCCTGAGGCAGTTGGACAGTTGGGGAAGTGGAGGCTCTCCCAGCATGGGAGGTCTGCCCAGAACATTGCTCTGTGTCCAAAGAGGATTCCCTGCACCTCAGGCACTGGGGAGAGATTTTGTGCACACAGGAGAGCCTTGGCACACGCAGTGTTTCCCCACGGAAAGCAGTGTGAGAAGGAGCCCCTGCCAGGGAAGCATGGCCCTCTGCCACAGAAGCCCTCCATGCCACAGGCTGTCATGGACTCGGCTACAGGCCTTTGTGGCTGGAGAGACGGCAGATCCTCTGGAGGCTCTGGGTCAGTGTGCACTCCCCTTCGAGGAAACGAGGCATGTGGGAAGATTCCCTGCCCAAGAATGGCAAGCAGCCTGCTCCTTCCAATGAGACGCACGTGTGGTGTGAGAGGCTTGGCAGCAGAGAAGAAGCAAGAGGGGCAGCCAGAGGGGCAGCCAGAGAGGGGATGTGCACGCAGCTTGAAGGCCCCAGATCTCCTACATCCCAACCAGGGCATGCCGGCTCTGCCCAGCAGGCCCCATTCACAGGAGGGCACCCAGCTTCAGGATCTGCCCTTTCCCAGCCCTGAAACCACACACAGGCCCCACGCTGAGCCCTGCCAAGGGGGAACTTTGCTCCCCGCCTGGGCCGAATGGCACGACTGGGTTAGGGCAGAGAAGGCCCTGGGAGGCCTTCAGGGTGCTGCCACAGCATAGCAGTGCTCAGGCAAAGGCACTCTGCTTTCTGTAGGCTGGACGCACACTGGAGTTTCTGCTTGAGGCAGAGAGAGCTCAGCAGGGCGAGCCAGGGCTGAAGGCAAAGCAGAGAGTTTTTTGGTGGAGCGATGGCACCATCTGCTGGCTGCCAAGCATGGGAGCAGCCTCACTTCAAATGAGTTCCTGAGGCCATTTCCAAGCAGGAGGCACTCTGGCTGCACAAGCTCGAGAGCCCTGCTTAGGACTTCCCTCTGGCAACAGAGTGGGTGCCAAGGGCCTGTGGGTGGGAAGGGGCTCGGAAGGCACAGGGGAGCCTTTGGGCCCCCAGTGCTCTCCCATGGAAAACGCTGCAGGCCCCATCGTCCATGAGCTCCTCCGAGGCTGGGCAGAGGGCAAGCTGTCCACAGCCGAAGGCTCCCTGCCAAGTGCTGCAGGCCTTTCTGCATGGCTCAGCGGCAGCTTCCTTGCAGGCTGCTGGTCCAGGGGCGTGTGTGCCCTGGTCCAGAGTGCTGTAGGAGGAGCTCCTAGCAAGGGGAGAGCAAGCCCCTTGTTTCCTTGGCGGAGACTGGCCTGTGCACACAGAGGCCTGCCAGCAGTGAAGACAGTGCAGGCAGCGAGGGCGTGTGGCAGGCAGCAAAGAGGTGGCAGGAGTCCTGCTTGCAAGTGGGGTCATGCCTGTCTTGTGCTCAGGCCCCAGTGGCCACGTGCACACACAGCCTCTGGACCCGCAGCTTCCCAGCAGTGCAAGACACACACAGGCAACACCCTGGGGCCTGCTCGCATGAACTGTGCTCTGTCGAGGTGCTGCTGGCTGGCAGTGGCCTAGGCCAGCACAGGCCCTAGGGAGGCCTGGCTGAGCCTGGGATGGGTCCCAAACTAGCAGTGCCCAGGGAAAGCCTGGGACTGGAGGCCAGGCTACAGGCTCATTCCAGCTTGAGCCTGGTGCACAGAGCCTTCAGCTGGGACTTGCCGGGCGAATGCTCAGCACAGTGGCTTTGGCCTGCCATCCACGTTCCTCACTCGGGCCCTTCTGCCTGTTAGACCCACACTCCCTAGAAGTGTGTTCCTGAGGCAGTTGGACAGTTGGGGAAGTGGAGGCTCTCCCAGCATGGGAGGTCTGCCCAGAACATTGCTCTGTGTCCAAAGAGGATTCCCTGCACCTCAGGCACTGGGGAGAGATTTTGTGCACACAGGAGAGCCTTGGCACACGCAGTGTTTCCCCACGGAAAGCAGTGTGAGAAGGAGCCCCTGCCAGGGAAGCATGGCCCTCTGCCACAGAAGCCCTCCATGCCACAGGCTGTCATGGACTCGGCTACAGGCCTTTGTGGCTGGAGAGACGGCAGATCCTCTGGAGGCTCTGGGTCAGTGTGCACTCCCCTTCGAGGAAACGAGGCGTGTGGGAAGATTCCCTGCCCAAGAATGGCAAGCAGCCTGCTCCTTCCAATGAGACGCACGTGTGGTGTGAGAGGCTTGGCAGCAGAGAAGAAGCAAGAGGGGCAGCCAGAGGGGCAGCCAGAGAGGGGATGTGCACGCAGCTTGAAGGCCCCAGATCTCCTACATCCCAACCAGGGCATGCCGGCTCTGCCCAGCAGGCCCCATTCACAGGAGGGCACCCAGCTTCAGGATCTGCCCTTTCCCAGCCCTGAAACCACACACAGGCCCCACGCTGAGCCCTGCCAAGGGGGAACTTTGCTCCCCGCCTGGGCCGAATGGCACGACTGGGTTAGGGCAGAGAAGGCCCTGGGAGGCCTTCAGGGTGCTGCCACAGCATAGCAGTGCTCAGGCAAAGGCACTCTGCTTTCTGTAGGCTGGACGCACACTGGAGTTTCTGCTTGAGGCAGAGAGAGCTCAGCAGGGCGAGCCAGGGCTGAAGGCAAAGCAGAGAGTTTTTTGGTGGAGCGATGGCACCATCTGCTGGCTGCCAAGCATGGGAGCAGCCTCACTTCAAATGAGTTCCTGAGGCCATTTCCAAGCAGGAGGCACTCTGGCTGCACAAGCTCGAGAGCCCTGCTTAGGACTTCCCTCTGGCAACAGAGTGGGTGCCAAGGGCCTGTGGGTGGGAAGGGGCTCGGAAGGCACAGGGGAGCCTTTGAGCCCCCAGTGCTCTCCCATGGAAAACGCTGCAGGCCCCATCGTCCATGAGCTCCTCCGAGGCTGGGCAGTGGGCAAGCTGTCCACAGCCGAAGGCTCCCTGCCAAGTGCTACAGGCCTTTCTGCATGGCTCAGCGGCAGCTTCCTTGCAGGCTGCTGGTCCAGGGGCGTGTGTGCCCTGGTCCAGAGTGCTGTAGGAGGAGCTCCTAGCAAGGGGAGAGCAAGCCCCCTGTTTCCTTGGCGGAGACTGGCCTGTGCACACAGAGGCCTGCCAGCAGTGAAGACAGTGCAGGCAGCGAGGGCGTGTGGCAGGCAGCAAAGAGGTGGCAGGAGTCCTGCTTGCAAGTGGGGTCATGCCTGTCTTGTGCTCAGGCCCCAGTGGCCACGTGCACACACAGCCTCTGGACCCGCAGCTTCCCAGCAGTGCAAGACACACACAGGCAACACCCTGGGGCCTGCTCGCATGAACTGTGCTCTGTCGAGGTCCTGCTGGCTGGCAGTGTCCTAGGCCAGCACAGGCCCTAGGGAGGCCTGGCTGAGCCTGGGATGGGTCCCAAACTAGCAGTGCCCAGGGAAAGCCTGGGACTGGAGGCCAGGCTACAGGCTCATTCCAGCTGGAGCCTGGTGCACAGAGCCTTCAGCTGGGACTTGCCGGGGGAATGCTCAGCACAGTGGCTTTGGCCTGCCATCCACGTTCCTCACTCGGGCCCTTCTGCCTGTTAGACCCACACTCCCTAGAAGTGTGTTCCTGAGGCAGTTGGACAGTTGGGGAAGTGGAGGCTCTCCCAGCATGGGAGGTCTGCCCAGAACATTGCTCTGTGTCCAAAGAGGATTCCCTGCACCTCAGGCACTGGGGAGAGATTTTGTGCACACAGGAGAGCCTTGGCACACGCAGTGTTTCCCCACGGAAAGCAGTGTGAGAAGGAGCCCCTGCCAGGGAAGCATGGCCCTCTGCCACAGAAGCCCTCCATGCCACAGGCTGTCATGGACTCGGCTACAGGCCTTTGTGGCTGGAGAGACGGCAGATCCTCTGGAGGCTCTGGGTCAGTGTGCACTCCCCTTCGAGGAAACGAGGCATGTGGGAAGATTCCCTGCCCAAGAATGGCAAGCAGCCTGCTCCTTCCAATGAGACGCACGTGTGGTGTGAGAGGCTTGGCAGCAGAGAAGAAGCAAGAGGGGCAGCCAGAGGGGCAGCCAGAGAGGGGATGTGCACGCAGCTTGAAGGCCCCAGATCTCCTACATCCCAACCAGGGCATGCCGGCTCTGCCCAGCAGGCCCCATTCACAGGAGGGCACCCAGCTTCAGGATCTGCCCTTTCCCAGCCCTGAAACCACACACAGGCCCCACGCTGAGCCCTGCCAAGGGGGAACTTTGCTCCCCGCCTGGGCCGAATGGCACGACTGGGTTAGGGCAGAGAAGGCCCTGGGAGGCCTTCAGGGTGCTGCCACAGCATAGCAGTGCTCAGGCAAAGGCACTCTGCTTTCTGTAGGCTGGACGCACACTGGAGTTTCTGCTTGAGGCAGAGAGAGCTCAGCAGGGCGAGCCAGGGCTGAAGGCAAAGCAGAGAGTTTTTTGGTGGAGCGATGGCACCATCTGCTGGCTGCCAAGCATGGGAGCAGCCTCACTTCAAATGAGTTCCTGAGGCCATTTCCAAGCAGGAGGCACTCTGGCTGCACAAGCTCGAGAGCCCTGCTTAGGACTTCCCTCTGGCAACAGAGTGGGTGCCAAGGGCCTGTGGGTGGGAAGGGGCTCGGAAGGCACAGGGGAGCCTTTGGGCCCCCAGTGCTCTCCCATGGAAAACGCTGCAGGCCCCATCGTCCATGAGCTCCTCCGAGGCTTGGCAGAGGGCAAGCTGTCCACAGCCGAAGGCTCCCTGCCAAGTGCTGCAGGCCTTTCTGCATGGCTCAGCGGCAGCTTCCTTGCAGGCTGCTGGTCCAGGGGCGTGTGTGCCCTGGTCCAGAGTGCTGTAGGAGGAGCTCCTAGCAAGGGGAGAGCAAGCCCCTTGTTTCCTTGGCGGAGACTGGCCTGTGCACACAGAGGCCTGCCAGCAGTGAAGACAGTGCAGGCAGCGAGGGCGTGTGGCAGGCAGCAAAGAGGTGGCAGGAGTCCTGCTTGCAAGTGGGGTCATGCCTGTCTTGTGCTCAGGCCCCAGTGGCCACGTGCACACACAGCCTCTGGACCCGCAGCTTCCCAGCAGTGCAAGACACACACAGGCAACACCCTGGGGCCTGCTCGCATGAACTGTGCTCTGTCGAGGTGCTGCTGGCTGGCAGTGGCCTAGGCCAGCACAGGCCCTAGGGAGGCCTGGCTGAGCCTGGGATGGGTCCCAAACTAGCAGTGCCCAGGGAAAGCCTGGGACTGGAGGCCAGGCTACAGGCTCATTCAGGCTGGAGCCTGGTGCACAGAGCCTTCAGCTGGGACTTGCCGGGCGAATGCTCAGCACAGTGGCTTTGGCCTGCCATCCACGTTCCTCACTCGGGCCCTTCTGCCTGTTAGACCCACACTCCCTAGAAGTGTGTTCCTGAGGCAGTTGGACAGTTGGGGAAGTGGAGGCTCTCCCAGCATGATAGGTCTGCCCAGAACATTGCTCTGTGTCCAAAGAGGATTCCCTGCACCTCAGGCACTGGGGAGAGATTTTGTGCACACAGGAGAGCCTTGGCACATGCAGTGTTTCCCCACGGAAAGCAGTGTGAGAAGGAGCCCCTGCCAGGGAAGCATGGCCCTCTGCCACAGAAGCCCTCCATGCCACAGGCTGTCATGGACTCGGCTACAGGCCTTTGTGGCTGGAGAGACGGCAGCTCCTCTGGAGGCTCTGGGTCAGTGTGCACTCCCCTTCGAGGAAACGAGGCGTGTGGGAAGATTCCCTGCCCAAGAATGGCAAGCAGCCTGCTCCTTCCAATGAGACGCACGTGTGGTGTGAGAGGCTTGGCAGCAGAGAAGAAGCAAGAGGGGCAGCCAGAGGGGCAGCCAGAGAGGGGATGTGCACGCAGCTTGAAGGCCCCAGATCTCCTACATCCCAACCAGGGCATGCCGGCTCTGCCCAGCAGGCCCCATTCACAGGAGGGCACCCAGCTTCAGGATCTGCCCTTTCCCAGCCCTGAAACCACACACAGGCCCCACGCTGAGCCCTGCCAAGGGGGAACTTTGCTCCCCGCCTGGGCCGAATGGCACGACTGGGTTAGGGCAGAGAAGGCCCTGGGAGGCCTTCAGGGTGCTGCCACAGCATAGCAGTGCTCAGGCAAAGGCACTCTGCTTTCTGTAGGCTGGACGCACACTGGAGTTTCTGCTTGAGGCAGAGAGAGCTCAGCAGGGCGAGCCAGGGCTGAAGGCAAAGCAGAGAGTTTTTTGGTGGAGCGATGGCACCATCTGCTGGCTGCCAAGCATGGGAGCAGCCTCACTTCAAATGAGTTCCTGAGGCCATTTCCAAGCAGGAGGCACTCTGACTGCACAAGCTCGAGAGCCCTGCTTAGGACTTCCCTCTGGCAACAGAGTGGGTGCCAAGGGCCTGTGGGTGGGAAGGGGCTCGGAAGGCACAGGGGAGCCTTTGAGCCCCCAGTGCTCTCCCATGGACAACGCTGCAGGCCCCAGCATCCACGAACTGCTCCGAGGCTGGGCAGTGGGCAAGCTGTCCACAGCCGAAGGCTCCCTGCCAAGTGCTACAGGCCTTTCTGCATGGCTCAGCGGCAGCTTCCTTGCAGGCTGCTGGTCCAGGGGCGTGTGTGCCCTGGTCCAGAGTGCTGTAGGAGGAGCTCCTAGCAAGGGGAGAGCAAGCCCCTTGTTTCCTTGGCGGAGACTGGCCTGTGCACACAGAGGCCTGCCAGCAGTGAAGACAGTGCAGGCAGCGAGGGCGTGTGGCAGGCAGCAAAGAGGTGGCAGGAGTCCTGCTTGCAAGTGGGGTCATGCCTGTCTTGTGCTCAGGCCCCAGTGGCCACGTGCACACACAGCCTCTGGACCCGCAGCTTCCCAGCAGTGCAAGACACACACAGGCAACACCCTGGGGCCTGCTCGCATGAACTGTGCTCTGTCGAGGTCCTGCTGGCTGGCAGTTTCCTAGGCCAGCACAGGCCCTAGGGAGGCCTGGCTGAGCCTGGGATGGGTCCCAAACTAGCAGTGCCCAGGGAAAGCCTGGGACTGGAGGCCAGGCTACAGGCTCATTCCAGCTTGAGCCTGGTGCACAGAGCCTTCAGCTGGGACTTGCCGGGCGAATGCTCAGCACAGTGGCTTTGGCCTGCCATCCACGTTCCTCACTCGGGCCCTTCTGCCTGTTAGACCCACACTCCCTAGAAGTGTGTTCCTGAGGCAGTTGGACAGTTGGGGAAGTGGAGGCTCTCCCAGCATGGGAGGTCTGCCCAGAACATTGCTCTGTGTCCAAAGAGGATTCCCTGCACCTCAGGCACTGGGGAGAGATTTTGTGCACACAGGAGAGCCTTGGCACACGCAGTGTTTCCCCACGGAAAGCAGTGTGAGAAGGAGCCCCTGCCAGGGAAGCATGGCCCTCTGCCACAGAAGCCCTCCATGCCACAGGCTGTCATGGACTCGGCTACAGGCCTTTGTGGCTGGAGAGACGGCAGATCCTCTGGAGGCTCTGGGTCAGTGTGCACTCCCCTTCGAGGAAACGAGGCATGTGGGAAGATTCCCTGCCCAAGAATGGCAAGCAGCCTGCTCCTTCCAATGAGACGCACGTGTGGTGTGAGAGGCTTGGCAGCAGAGAAGAAGCAAGAGGGGCAGCCAGAGGGGCAGCCAGAGAGGGGATGTGCACGCAGCTTGAAGGCCCCAGATCTCCTACATCCCAACCAGGGCATGCCGGCTCTGCCCAGCAGGCCCCATTCACAGGAGGGCACCCAGCTTCAGGATCTGCCCTTTCCCAGCCCTGAAACCACACACAGGCCCCACGCTGAGCCCTGCCAAGGGGGAACTTTGCTCCCCGCCTGGGCCGAATGGCACGACTGGGTTAGGGCAGAGAAGGCCCTGGGAGGCCTTCAGGGTGCTGCCACAGCATAGCAGTGCTCAGGCAAAGGCACTCTGCTTTCTGTAGGCTGGACGCACACTGGAGTTTCTGCTTGAGGCAGAGAGAGCTCAGCAGGGCGAGCCAGGGCTGAAGGCAAAGCAGAGAGTTTTTTGGTGGAGCGATGGCACCATCTGCTGGCTGCCAAGCATGGGAGCAGCCTCACTTCAAATGAGTTCCTGAGGCCATTTCCAAGCAGGAGGCACTCTGGCTGCACAGGCTCGAGAGTCCTGCTTAGGGCTTCCCTCTGGCAACAGAGTGGGTGCCAAGGGCCTGTGGGTGGGAAGGGGCTCGGAAGGCACAGGGGAGCCTTTGGGCCCCCAGTGCTCTCCCATGGAAAACGCTGCAGGCCCCATCGTCCATGAGCTCCTCCGAGGCTTGGCAGAGGGCAAGCTGTCCACAGCCGAAGGCTCCCTGCCAAGTGCTGCAGGCCTTTCTGCATGGCTCAGCGGCAGCTTCCTTGCAGGCTGCTGGTCCAGGGGCGTGTGTGCCCTGGTCCAGAGTGCTGTAGGAGGAGCTCCTAGCAAGGGGAGAGCAAGCCCCCTGTTTCCTTGGCGGAGACTGGCCTGTGCACACAGAGGCCTGCCAGCAGTGAAGACAGTGCAGGCAGCGAGGGCGTGTGGCAGGCAGCAAAGAGGTGGCAGGAGTCCTGCTTGCAAGTGGGGTCATGCCTGTCTTGTGCTCAGGCCCCAGTGGCCACGTGCACACACAGCCTCTGGACCCGCAGCTTCCCAGCAGTGCAAGACACACACAGGCAACACCCTGGGGCCTGCTCGCATGAACTGTGCTCTGTCGAGGTCCTGCTGGCTGGCAGTTTCCTAGGCCAGCACAGGCCCTAGGGAGGCCTGGCTGAGCCTGGGATGGGTCCCAAACTAGCAGTGCCCAGGGAAAGCCTGGGACTGGAGGCCAGGCTACAGGCTCATTCCAGCTTGAGCCTGGTGCACAGAGCCTTCAGCTGGGACTTGCCGGGGGAATGCTCAGCACAGTGGCTTTGGCCTGCCATCCACGTTCCTCACTCGGGCCCTTCTGCCTGTTAGACCCACACTCCCTAGAAGTGTGTTCCTGAGGCAGTTGGACAGTTGGGGAAGTGGAGGCTCTCCCAGCATGGGAGGTCTGCCCAGAACATTGCTCTGTGTCCAAAGAGGATTCCCTGCACCTCAGGCACTGGGGAGAGATTTTGTGCACACAGGAGAGCCTTGGCACACGCAGTGTTTCCCCACGGAAAGCAGTGTGAGAAGGAGCCCCTGCCAGGGAAGCATGGCCCTCTGCCACAGAAGCCCTCCATGCCACAGGCTGTCATGGACTCGGCTACAGGCCTTTGTGGCTGGAGAGACGGCAGATCCTCTGGAGGCTCTGGGTCAGTGTGCACTCCCCTTCGAGGAAACGAGGCATGTGGGAAGATTCCCTGCCCAAGAATGGCAAGCAGCCTGCTCCTTCCAATGAGACGCACGTGTGGTGTGAGAGGCTTGGCAGCAGAGAAGAAGCAAGAGGGGCAGCCAGAGGGGCAGCCAGAGAGGGGATGTGCACGCAGCTTGAAGGCCCCAGATCTCCTACATCCCAACCAGGGCATGCCGGCTCTGCCCAGCAGGCCCCATTCACAGGAGGGCACCCAGCTTCAGGATCTGCCCTTTCCCAGCCCTGAAACCACACACAGGCCCCACGCTGAGCCCTGCCAAGGGGGAACTTTGCTCCCCGCCTGGGCCGAATGGCACGACTGGGTTAGGGCAGAGAAGGCCCTGGGAGGCCTTCAGGGTGCTGCCACAGCATAGCAGTGCTCAGGCAAAGGCACTCTGCTTTCTGTAGGCTGGACGCACACTGGAGTTTCTGCTTGAGGCAGAGAGAGCTCAGCAGGGCGAGCCAGGGCTGAAGGCAAAGCAGAGAGTTTTTTGGTGGAGCGATGGCACCATCTGCTGGCTGCCAAGCATGGGAGCAGCCTCACTTCAAATGAGTTCCTGAGGCCATTTCCAAGCAGGAGGCACTCTGGCTGCACAAGCTCGAGAGCCCTGCTTAGGACTTCCCTCTGGCAACAGAGTGGGTGCCAAGGGCCTGTGGGTGGGAAGGGGCTCGGAAGGCACAGGGGAGCCTTTGGGCCCCCAGTGCTCTCCCATGGAAAACGCTGCAGGCCCCATCGTCCATGAGCTCCTCCGAGGCTTGGCAGAGGGCAAGCTGTCCACAGCCGAAGGCTCCCTGCCAAGTGCTGCAGGCCTTTCTGCATGGCTCAGCGGCAGCTTCCTTGCAGGCTGCTGGTCCAGGGGCGTGTGTGCCCTGGTCCAGAGTGCTGTAGGAGGAGCTCCTAGCAAGGGGAGAGCAAGCCCCTTGTTTCCTTGGCGGAGACTGGCCTGTGCACACAGAGGCCTGCCAGCAGTGAAGACAGTGCAGGCAGCGAGGGCGTGTGGCAGGCAGCAAAGAGGTGGCAGGAGTCCTGCTTGCAAGTGGGGTCATGCCTGTCTTGTGCTCAGGCCCCAGTGGCCACGTGCACACACAGCCTCTGGACCCGCAGCTTCCCAGCAGTGCAAGACACACACAGGCAACACCCTGGGGCCTGCTCGCATGAACTGTGCTCTGTCGAGGTCCTGCTGGCTGGCAGTGGCCTAGGCCAGCACAGGCCCTAGGGAGGCCTGGCTGAGCCTGGGATGGGTCCCAAACTAGCAGTGCCCAGGGAAAGCCTGGGACTGGAGGCCAGGCTACAGGCTCATTCAGGCTGGAGCCTGGTGCACAGAGCCTTCAGCTGGGACTTGCCGGGCGAATGCTCAGCACAGTGGCTTTGGCCTGCCATCCACGTTCCTCACTCGGGCCCTTCTGCCTGTTAGACCCACACTCCCTAGAAGTGTGTTCCTGAGGCAGTTGGACAGTTGGGGAAGTGGAGGCTCTCCCAGCATGATAGGTCTGCCCAGAACATTGCTCTGTGTCCAAAGAGGATTCCCTGCACCTCAGGCACTGGGGAGAGATTTTGTGCACACAGGAGAGCCTTGGCACATGCAGTGTTTCCCCACGGAAAGCAGTGTGAGAAGGAGCCCCTGCCAGGGAAGCATGGCCCTCTGCCACAGAAGCCCTCCATGCCACAGGCTGTCATGGACTCGGCTATAGGCCTTTGTGGCTGGAGAGACGGCAGCTCCTCTGGAGGCTCTGGGTCAGTGTGCACTCCCCTTCGAGGAAACGAGGCGTGTGGGAAGATTCCCTGCCCAAGAATGGCAAGCAGCCTGCTCCTTCCAATGAGACGCACGTGTGGTGTGAGAGGCTTGGCAGCAGAGAAGAAGCAAGAGGGGCAGCCAGAGGGGCAGCCAGAGAGGGGATGTGCACGCAGCTTGAAGGCCCCAGATCTCCTACATCCCAACCAGGGCATGCCGGCTCTGCCCAGCAGGCCCCATTCACAGGAGGGCACCCAGCTTCAGGATCTGCCCTTTCCCAGCCCTGAAACCACACACAGGCCCCACGCTGAGCCCTGCCAAGGGGGAACTTTGCTCCCCGCCTGGGCCGAATGGCACGACTGGGTTAGGGCAGAGAAGGCCCTGGGAGGCCTTCAGGGTGCTGCCACAGCATAGCAGTGCTCAGGCAAAGGCACTCTGCTTTCTGTAGGCTGGACGCACACTGGAGTTTCTGCTTGAGGCAGAGAGAGCTCAGCAGGGCGAGCCAGGGCTGAAGGCAAAGCAGAGAGTTTTTTGGTGGAGCGATGGCACCATCTGCTGGCTGCCAAGCATGGGAGCAGCCTCACTTCAAATGAGTTCCTGAGGCCATTTCCAAGCAGGAGGCACTCTGGCTGCACAAGCTCGAGAGCCCTGCTTAGGACTTCCCTCTGGCAACAGAGTGGGTGCCAAGGGCCTGTGGGTGGGAAGGGGCTCGGAAGGCACAGGGGAGCCTTTGAGCCCCCAGTGCTCTCCCATGGACAACGCTGCAGGCCCCAGCATCCACGAACTGCTCCGAGGCTGGGCAGTGGGCAAGCTGTCCACAGCCGAAGGCTCCCTGCCAAGTGCTACAGGCCTTTCTGCATGGCTCAGCGGCAGCTTCCTTGCAGGCTGCTGGTCCAGGGGCGTGTGTGCCCTGGTCCAGAGTGCTGTAGGAGGAGCTCCTAGCAAGGGGAGAGCAAGCCCCTTGTTTCCTTGGCGGAGACTGGCCTGTGCACACAGAGGCCTGCCAGCAGTGAAGACAGTGCAGGCAGCGAGGGCGTGTGGCAGGCAGCAAAGAGGTGGCAGGAGTCCTGCTTGCAAGTGGGGTCATGCCTGTCTTGTGCTCAGGCCCCAGTGGCCACGTGCACACACAGCCTCTGGACCCGCAGCTTCCCAGCAGTGCAAGACACACACAGGCAACACCCTGGGGCCTGCTCGCATGAACTGTGCTCTGTCGAGGTCCTGCTGGCTGGCAGTTTCCTAGGCCAGCACAGGCCCTAGGGAGGCCTGGCTGAGCCTGGGATGGGTCCCAAACTAGCAGTGCCCAGGGAAAGCCTGGGACTGGAGGCCAGGCTACAGGCTCATTCCAGCTTGAGCCTGGTGCACAGAGCCTTCAGCTGGGACTTGCCGGGCGAATGCTCAGCACAGTGGCTTTGGCCTGCCATCCACGTTCCTCACTCGGGCCCTTCTGCCTGTTAGACCCACACTCCCTAGAAGTGTGTTCCTGAGGCAGTTGGACAGTTGGGGAAGTGGAGGCTCTCCCAGCATGGGAGGTCTGCCCAGAACATTGCTCTGTGTCCAAAGAGGATTCCCTGCACCTCAGGCACTGGGGAGAGATTTTGTGCACACAGGAGAGCCTTGGCACACGCAGTGTTTCCCCACGGAAAGCAGTGTGAGAAGGAGCCCCTGCCAGGGAAGCATGGCCCTCTGCCACAGAAGCCCTCCATGCCACAGGCTGTCATGGACTCGGCTACAGGCCTTTGTGGCTGGAGAGACGGCAGATCCTCTGGAGGCTCTGGGTCAGTGTGCACTCCCCTTCGAGGAAACGAGGCATGTGGGAAGATTCCCTGCCCAAGAATGGCAAGCAGCCTGCTCCTTCCAATGAGACGCACGTGTGGTGTGAGAGGCTTGGCAGCAGAGAAGAAGCAAGAGGGGCAGCCAGAGGGGCAGCCAGAGAGGGGATGTGCACGCAGCTTGAAGGCCCCAGATCTCCTACATCCCAACCAGGGCATGCCGGCTCTGCCCAGCAGGCCCCATTCACAGGAGGGCACCCAGCTTCAGGATCTGCCCTTTCCCAGCCCTGAAACCACACACAGGCCCCACGCTGAGCCCTGCCAAGGGGGAACTTTGCTCCCCGCCTGGGCCGAATGGCACGACTGGGTTAGGGCAGAGAAGGCCCTGGGAGGCCTTCAGGGTGCTGCCACAGCATAGCAGTGCTCAGGCAAAGGCACTCTGCTTTCTGTAGGCTGGACGCACACTGGAGTTTCTGCTTGAGGCAGAGAGAGCTCAGCAGGGCGAGCCAGGGCTGAAGGCAAAGCAGAGAGTTTTTTGGTGGAGCGATGGCACCATCTGCTGGCTGCCAAGCATGGGAGCAGCCTCACTTCAAATGAGTTCCTGAGGCCATTTCCAAGCAGGAGGCACTCTGGCTGCACAGGCTCGAGAGTCCTGCTTAGGGCTTCCCTCTGGCAACAGAGTGGGTGCCAAGGGCCTGTGGGTGGGAAGGGGCTCGGAAGGCACAGGGGAGCCTTTGGGCCCCCAGTGCTCTCCCATGGAAAACGCTGCAGGCCCCATCGTCCATGAGCTCCTCCGAGGCTTGGCAGAGGGCAAGCTGTCCACAGCCGAAGGCTCCCTGCCAAGTGCTGCAGGCCTTTCTGCATGGCTCAGCGGCAGCTTCCTTGCAGGCTGCTGGTCCAGGGGCGTGTGTGCCCTGGTCCAGAGTGCTGTAGGAGGAGCTCCTAGCAAGGGGAGAGCAAGCCCCCTGTTTCCTTGGCGGAGACTGGCCTGTGCACACAGAGGCCTGCCAGCAGTGAAGACAGTGCAGGCAGCGAGGGCGTGTGGCAGGCAGCAAAGAGGTGGCAGGAGTCCTGCTTGCAAGTGGGGTCATGCCTGTCTTGTGCTCAGGCCCCAGTGGCCACGTGCACACACAGCCTCTGGACCCGCAGCTTCCCAGCAGTGCAAGACACACACAGGCAACACCCTGGGGCCTGCTCGCATGAACTGTGCTCTGTCGAGGTCCTGCTGGCTGGCAGTTTCCTAGGCCAGCACAGGCCCTAGGGAGGCCTGGCTGAGCCTGGGATGGGTCCCAAACTAGCAGTGCCCAGGGAAAGCCTGGGACTGGAGGCCAGGCTACAGGCTCATTCCAGCTTGAGCCTGGTGCACAGAGCCTTCAGCTGGGACTTGCCGGGGGAATGCTCAGCACAGTGGCTTTGGCCTGCCATCCACGTTCCTCACTCGGGCCCTTCTGCCTGTTAGACCCACACTCCCTAGAAGTGTGTTCCTGAGGCAGTTGGACAGTTGGGGAAGTGGAGGCTCTCCCAGCATGGGAGGTCTGCCCAGAACATTGCTCTGTGTCCAAAGAGGATTCCCTGCACCTCAGGCACTGGGGAGAGATTTTGTGCACACAGGAGAGCCTTGGCACACGCAGTGTTTCCCCACGGAAAGCAGTGTGAGAAGGAGCCCCTGCCAGGGAAGCATGGCCCTCTGCCACAGAAGCCCTCCATGCCACAGGCTGTCATGGACTCGGCTACAGGCCTTTGTGGCTGGAGAGACGGCAGATCCTCTGGAGGCTCTGGGTCAGTGTGCACTCCCCTTCGAGGAAACGAGGCATGTGGGAAGATTCCCTGCCCAAGAATGGCAAGCAGCCTGCTCCTTCCAATGAGACGCACGTGTGGTGTGAGAGGCTTGGCAGCAGAGAAGAAGCAAGAGGGGCAGCCAGAGGGGCAGCCAGAGAGGGGATGTGCACGCAGCTTGAAGGCCCCAGATCTCCTACATCCCAACCAGGGCATGCCGGCTCTGCCCAGCAGGCCCCATTCACAGGAGGGCACCCAGCTTCAGGATCTGCCCTTTCCCAGCCCTGAAACCACACACAGGCCCCACGCTGAGCCCTGCCAAGGGGGAACTTTGCTCCCCGCCTGGGCCGAATGGCACGACTGGGTTAGGGCAGAGAAGGCCCTGGGAGGCCTTCAGGGTGCTGCCACAGCATAGCAGTGCTCAGGCAAAGGCACTCTGCTTTCTGTAGGCTGGACGCACACTGGAGTTTCTGCTTGAGGCAGAGAGAGCTCAGCAGGGCGAGCCAGGGCTGAAGGCAAAGCAGAGAGTTTTTTGGTGGAGCGATGGCACCATCTGCTGGCTGCCAAGCATGGGAGCAGCCTCACTTCAAATGAGTTCCTGAGGCCATTTCCAAGCAGGAGGCACTCTGGCTGCACAGGCTCGAGAGTCCTGCTTAGGGCTTCCCTCTGGCAACAGAGTGGGTGCCAAGGGCCTGTGGGTGGGAAGGGGCTCGGAAGGCACAGGGGAGCCTTTGGGCCCCCAGTGCTCTCCCATGGAAAACGCTGCAGGCCCCATCGTCCATGAGCTCCTCCGAGGCTTGGCAGAGGGCAAGCTGTCCACAGCCGAAGGCTCCCTGCCAAGTGCTACAGGCCTTTCTGCATGGCTCAGCGGCAGCTTCCTTGCAGGCTGCTGGTCCAGGGGCGTGTGTGCCCTGGTCCAGAGTGCTGTAGGAGGAGCTCCTAGCAAGGGGAGAGCAAGCCCCCTGTTTCCTTGGCGGAGACTGGCCTGTGCACACAGAGGCCTGCCAGCAGTGAAGACAGTGCAGGCAGCGAGGGCGTGTGGCAGGCAGCAAAGAGGTGGCAGGAGTCCTGCTTGCAAGTGGGGTCATGCCTGTCTTGTGCTCAGGCCCCAGTGGCCACGTGCACACACAGCCTCTGGACCCGCAGCTTCCCAGCAGTGCAAGACACACACAGGCAACACCCTGGGGCCTGCTCGCATGAACTGTGCTCTGTCGAGGTCCTGCTGGCTGGCAGTTTCCTAGGCCAGCACAGGCCCTAGGGAGGCCTGGCTGAGCCTGGGATGGGTCACAAACTAGCAGTGCCCAGGGAAAGCCTGGGACTGGAGGCCAGGCTACAGGCTCATTCCAGCTGGAGCCTGGTGCACAGAGCCTTCAGCTGGGACTTGCCGGGGGAATGCTCAGCACAGTGGCTTTGGCCTGCCATCCACGTTCCTCACTCGGGCCCTTCTGCCTGTTAGACCCACACTCCCTAGAAGTGTGTTCCTGAGGCAGTTGGACAGTTGGGGAAGTGGAGGCTCTCCCAGCATGGGAGGTCTGCCCAGAACATTGCTCTGTGTCCAAAGAGGATTCCCTGCACCTCAGGCACTGGGGAGAGATTTTGTGCACACAGGAGAGCCTTGGCACACGCAGTGTTTCCCCACGGAAAGCAGTGTGAGAAGGAGCCCCTGCCAGGGAAGCATGGCCCTCTGCCACAGAAGCCCTCCATGCCACAGGCTGTCATGGACTCGGCTACAGGCCTTTGTGGCTGGAGAGACGGCAGATCCTCTGGAGGCTCTGGGTCAGTGTGCACTCCCCTTCGAGGAAACGAGGCATGTGGGAAGATTCCCTGCCCAAGAATGGCAAGCAGCCTGCTCCTTCCAATGAGACGCACGTGTGGTGTGAGAGGCTTGGCAGCAGAGAAGAAGCAAGAGGGGCAGCCAGAGGGGCAGCCAGAGAGGGGATGTGCACGCAGCTTGAAGGCCCCAGATCTCCTACATCCCAACCAGGGCATGCCGGCTCTGCCCAGCAGGCCCCATTCACAGGAGGGCACCCAGCTTCAGGATCTGCCCTTTCCCAGCCCTGAAACCACACACAGGCCCCACGCTGAGCCCTGCCAAGGGGGAACTTTGCTCCCCGCCTGGGCCGAATGGCACGACTGGGTTAGGGCAGAGAAGGCCCTGGGAGGCCTTCAGGGTGCTGCCACAGCATAGCAGTGCTCAGGCAAAGGCACTCTGCTTTCTGTAGGCTGGACGCACACTGGAGTTTCTGCTTGAGGCAGAGAGAGCTCAGCAGGGCGAGCCAGGGCTGAAGGCAAAGCAGAGAGTTTTTTGGTGGAGCGATGGCACCATCTGCTGGCTGCCAAGCATGGGAGCAGCCTCACTTCAAATGAGTTCCTGAGGCCATTTCCAAGCAGGAGGCACTCTGGCTGCACAAGCTCGAGAGCCCTGCTTAGGACTTCCCTCTGGCAACAGAGTGGGTGCCAAGGGCCTGTGGGTGGGAAGGGGCTCGGAAGGCACAGGGGAGCCTTTGGGCCCCCAGTGCTCTCCCATGGAAAACGCTGCAGGCCCCATCGTCCATGAGCTCCTCCGAGGCTTGGCAGAGGGCAAGCTGTCCACAGCCGAAGGCTCCCTGCCAAGTGCTGCAGGCCTTTCTGCATGGCTCAGCGGCAGCTTCCTTGCAGGCTGCTGGTCCAGGGGCGTGTGTGCCCTGGTCCAGAGTGCTGTAGGAGGAGCTCCTAGCAAGGGGAGAGCAAGCCCCTTGTTTCCTTGGCGGAGACTGGCCTGTGCACACAGAGGCCTGCCAGCAGTGAAGACAGTGCAGGCAGCGAGGGCGTGTGGCAGGCAGCAAAGAGGTGGCAGGAGTCCTGCTTGCAAGTGGGGTCATGCCTGTCTTGTGCTCAGGCCCCAGTGGCCACGTGCACACACAGCCTCTGGACCCGCAGCTTCCCAGCAGTGCAAGACACACACAGGCAACACCCTGGGGCCTGCTCGCATGAACTGTGCTCTGTCGAGGTCCTGCTGGCTGGCAGTGGCCTAGGCCAGCACAGGCCCTAGGGAGGCCTGGCTGAGCCTGGGATGGGTCCCAAACTAGCAGTGCCCAGGGAAAGCCTGGGACTGGAGGCCAGGCTACAGGCTCATTCAGGCTGGAGCCTGGTGCACAGAGCCTTCAGCTGGGACTTGCCGGGCGAATGCTCAGCACAGTGGCTTTGGCCTGCCATCCACGTTCCTCACTCGGGCCCTTCTGCCTGTTAGACCCACACTCCCTAGAAGTGTGTTCCTGAGGCAGTTGGACAGTTGGGGAAGTGGAGGCTCTCCCAGCATGATAGGTCTGCCCAGAACATTGCTCTGTGTCCAAAGAGGATTCCCTGCACCTCAGGCACTGGGGAGAGATTTTGTGCACACAGGAGAGCCTTGGCACATGCAGTGTTTCCCCACGGAAAGCAGTGTGAGAAGGAGCCCCTGCCAGGGAAGCATGGCCCTCTGCCACAGAAGCCCTCCATGCCACAGGCTGTCATGGACTCGGCTATAGGCCTTTGTGGCTGGAGAGACGGCAGCTCCTCTGGAGGCTCTGGGTCAGTGTGCACTCCCCTTCGAGGAAACGAGGCGTGTGGGAAGATTCCCTGCCCAAGAATGGCAAGCAGCCTGCTCCTTCCAATGAGACGCACGTGTGGTGTGAGAGGCTTGGCAGCAGAGAAGAAGCAAGAGGGGCAGCCAGAGGGGCAGCCAGAGAGGGGATGTGCACGCAGCTTGAAGGCCCCAGATCTCCTACATCCCAACCAGGGCATGCCGGCTCTGCCCAGCAGGCCCCATTCACAGGAGGGCACCCAGCTTCAGGATCTGCCCTTTCCCAGCCCTGAAACCACACACAGGCCCCACGCTGAGCCCTGCCAAGGGGGAACTTTGCTCCCCGCCTGGGCCGAATGGCACGACTGGGTTAGGGCAGAGAAGGCCCTGGGAGGCCTTCAGGGTGCTGCCACAGCATAGCAGTGCTCAGGCAAAGGCACTCTGCTTTCTGTAGGCTGGACGCACACTGGAGTTTCTGCTTGAGGCAGAGAGAGCTCAGCAGGGCGAGCCAGGGCTGAAGGCAAAGCAGAGAGTTTTTTGGTGGAGCGATGGCACCATCTGCTGGCTGCCAAGCATGGGAGCAGCCTCACTTCAAATGAGTTCCTGAGGCCATTTCCAAGCAGGAGGCACTCTGGCTGCACAAGCTCGAGAGCCCTGCTTAGGACTTCCCTCTGGCAACAGAGTGGGTGCCAAGGGCCTGTGGGTGGGAAGGGGCTCGGAAGGCACAGGGGAGCCTTTGAGCCCCCAGTGCTCTCCCATGGACAACGCTGCAGGCCCCAGCATCCACGAACTGCTCCGAGGCTGGGCAGTGGGCAAGCTGTCCACAGCCGAAGGCTCCCTGCCAAGTGCTACAGGCCTTTCTGCATGGCTCAGCGGCAGCTTCCTTGCAGGCTGCTGGTCCAGGGGCGTGTGTGCCCTGGTCCAGAGTGCTGTAGGAGGAGCTCCTAGCAAGGGGAGAGCAAGCCCCTTGTTTCCTTGGCGGAGACTGGCCTGTGCACACAGAGGCCTGCCAGCAGTGAAGACAGTGCAGGCAGCGAGGGCGTGTGGCAGGCAGCAAAGAGGTGGCAGGAGTCCTGCTTGCAAGTGGGGTCATGCCTGTCTTGTGCTCAGGCCCCAGTGGCCACGTGCACACACAGCCTCTGGACCCGCAGCTTCCCAGCAGTGCAAGACACACACAGGCAACACCCTGGGGCCTGCTCGCATGAACTGTGCTCTGTCGAGGTCCTGCTGGCTGGCAGTTTCCTAGGCCAGCACAGGCCCTAGGGAGGCCTGGCTGAGCCTGGGATGGGTCCCAAACTAGCAGTGCCCAGGGAAAGCCTGGGACTGGAGGCCAGGCTACAGGCTCATTCCAGCTTGAGCCTGGTGCACAGAGCCTTCAGCTGGGACTTGCCGGGGGAATGCTCAGCACAGTGGCTTTGGCCTGCCATCCACGTTCCTCACTCGGGCCCTTCTGCCTGTTAGACCCACACTCCCTAGAAGTGTGTTCCTGAGGCAGTTGGACAGTTGGGGAAGTGGAGGCTCTCCCAGCATGGGAGGTCTGCCCAGAACATTGCTCTGTGTCCAAAGAGGATTCCCTGCACCTCAGGCACTGGGGAGAGATTTTGTGCACACAGGAGAGCCTTGGCACACGCAGTGTTTCCCCACGGAAAGCAGTGTGAGAAGGAGCCCCTGCCAGGGAAGCATGGCCCTCTGCCACAGAAGCCCTCCATGCCACAGGCTGTCATGGACTCGGCTACAGGCCTTTGTGGCTGGAGAGACGGCAGATCCTCTGGAGGCTCTGGGTCAGTGTGCACTCCCCTTCGAGGAAACGAGGCATGTGGGAAGATTCCCTGCCCAAGAATGGCAAGCAGCCTGCTCCTTCCAATGAGACGCACGTGTGGTGTGAGAGGCTTGGCAGCAGAGAAGAAGCAAGAGGGGCAGCCAGAGGGGCAGCCAGAGAGGGGATGTGCACGCAGCTTGAAGGCCCCAGATCTCCTACATCCCAACCAGGGCATGCCGGCTCTGCCCAGCAGGCCCCATTCACAGGAGGGCACCCAGCTTCAGGATCTGCCCTTTCCCAGCCCTGAAACCACACACAGGCCCCACACTGAGCCCTGCCAAGGGGGAACTTTGCTCCCCGCCTGGGCCGAATGGCACGACTGGGTTAGGGCAGAGAAGGCCCTGGGAGGCCTTCAGGGTGCTGCCACAGCATAGCAGTGCTCAGGCAAAGGCACTCTGCTTTCTGTAGGCTGGACGCACACTGGAGTTTCTGCTTGAGGCAGAGAGAGCTCAGCAGGGCGAGCCAGGGCTGAAGGCAAAGCAGAGAGTTTTTTGGTGGAGCGATGGCACCATCTGCTGGCTGCCAAGCATGGGAGCAGCCTCACTTCAAATGAGTTCCTGAGGCCATTTCCAAGCAGGAGGCACTCTGGCTGCACAGGCTCGAGAGTCCTGCTTAGGGCTTCCCTCTGGCAACAGAGTGGGTGCCAAGGGCCTGTGGGTGGGAAGGGGCTCGGAAGGCACAGGGGAGCCTTTGGGCCCCCAGTGCTCTCCCATGGAAAACGCTGCAGGCCCCATCGTCCATGAGCTCCTCCGAGGCTTGGCAGAGGGCAAGCTGTCCACAGCCGAAGGCTCCCTGCCAAGTGCTGCAGGCCTTTCTGCATGGCTCAGCGGCAGCTTCCTTGCAGGCTGCTGGTCCAGGGGCGTGTGTGCCCTGGTCCAGAGTGCTGTAGGAGGAGCTCCTAGCAAGGGGAGAGCAAGCCCCCTGTTTCCTTGGCGGAGACTGGCCTGTGCACACAGAGGCCTGCCAGCAGTGAAGACAGTGCAGGCAGCGAGGGCGTGTGGCAGGCAGCAAAGAGGTGGCAGGAGTCCTGCTTGCAAGTGGGGTCATGCCTGTCTTGTGCTCAGGCCCCAGTGGCCACGTGCACACACAGCCTCTGGACCCGCAGCTTCCCAGCAGTGCAAGACACACACAGGCAACACCCTGGGGCCTGCTCGCATGAACTGTGCTCTGTCGAGGTCCTGCTGGCTGGCAGTTTCCTAGGCCAGCACAGGCCCTAGGGAGGCCTGGCTGAGCCTGGGATGGGTCCCAAACTAGCAGTGCCCAGGGAAAGCCTGGGACTGGAGGCCAGGCTACAGGCTCATTCCAGCTTGAGCCTGGTGCACAGAGCCTTCAGCTGGGACTTGCCGGGGGAATGCTCAGCACAGTGGCTTTGGCCTGCCATCCACGTTCCTCACTCGGGCCCTTCTGCCTGTTAGACCCACACTCCCTAGAAGTGTGTTCCTGAGGCAGTTGGACAGTTGGGGAAGTGGAGGCTCTCCCAGCATGGGAGGTCTGCCCAGAACATTGCTCTGTGTCCAAAGAGGATTCCCTGCACCTCAGGCACTGGGGAGAGATTTTGTGCACACAGGAGAGCCTTGGCACACGCAGTGTTTCCCCACGGAAAGCAGTGTGAGAAGGAGCCCCTGCCAGGGAAGCATGGCCCTCTGCCACAGAAGCCCTCCATGCCACAGGCTGTCATGGACTCGGCTACAGGCCTTTGTGGCTGGAGAGACGGCAGATCCTCTGGAGGCTCTGGGTCAGTGTGCACTCCCCTTCGAGGAAACGAGGCATGTGGGAAGATTCCCTGCCCAAGAATGGCAAGCAGCCTGCTCCTTCCAATGAGACGCACGTGTGGTGTGAGAGGCTTGGCAGCAGAGAAGAAGCAAGAGGGGCAGCCAGAGGGGCAGCCAGAGAGGGGATGTGCACGCAGCTTGAAGGCCCCAGATCTCCTACATCCCAACCAGGGCATGCCGGCTCTGCCCAGCAGGCCCCATTCACAGGAGGGCACCCAGCTTCAGGATCTGCCCTTTCCCAGCCCTGAAACCACACACAGGCCCCACGCTGAGCCCTGCCAAGGGGGAACTTTGCTCCCCGCCTGGGCCGAATGGCACGACTGGGTTAGGGCAGAGAAGGCCCTGGGAGGCCTTCAGGGTGCTGCCACAGCATAGCAGTGCTCAGGCAAAGGCACTCTGCTTTCTGTAGGCTGGACGCACACTGGAGTTTCTGCTTGAGGCAGAGAGAGCTCAGCAGGGCGAGCCAGGGCTGAAGGCAAAGCAGAGAGTTTTTTGGTGGAGCGATGGCACCATCTGCTGGCTGCCAAGCATGGGAGCAGCCTCACTTCAAATGAGTTCCTGAGGCCATTTCCAAGCAGGAGGCACTCTGGCTGCACAGGCTCGAGAGTCCTGCTTAGGGCTTCCCTCTGGCAACAGAGTGGGTGCCAAGGGCCTGTGGGTGGGAAGGGGCTCGGAAGGCACAGGGGAGCCTTTGGGCCCCCAGTGCTCTCCCATGGAAAACGCTGCAGGCCCCATCGTCCATGAGCTCCTCCGAGGCTTGGCAGAGGGCAAGCTGTCCACAGCCGAAGGCTCCCTGCCAAGTGCTGCAGGCCTTTCTGCATGGCTCAGCGGCAGCTTCCTTGCAGGCTGCTGGTCCAGGGGCGTGTGTGCCCTGGTCCAGAGTGCTGTAGGAGGAGCTCCTAGCAAGGGGAGAGCAAGCCCCCTGTTTCCTTGGCGGAGACTGGCCTGTGCACACAGAGGCCTGCCAGCAGTGAAGACAGTGCAGGCAGCGAGGGCGTGTGGCAGGCAGCAAAGAGGTGGCAGGAGTCCTGCTTGCAAGTGGGGTCATGCCTGTCTTGTGCTCAGGCCCCAGTGGCCACGTGCACACACAGCCTCTGGACCCGCAGCTTCCCAGCAGTGCAAGACACACACAGGCAACACCCTGGGGCCTGCTCGCATGAACTGTGCTCTGTCGAGGTCCTGCTGGCTGGCAGTTTCCTAGGCCAGCACAGGCCCTAGGGAGGCCTGGCTGAGCCTGGGATGGGTCCCAAACTAGCAGTGCCCAGGGAAAGCCTGGGACTGGAGGCCAGGCTACAGGCTCATTCCAGCTTGAGCCTGGTGCACAGAGCCTTCAGCTGGGACTTGCCGGGGGAATGCTCAGCACAGTGGCTTTGGCCTGCCATCCACGTTCCTCACTCGGGCCCTTCTGCCTGTTAGACCCACACTCCCTAGAAGTGTGTTCCTGAGGCAGTTGGACAGTTGGGGAAGTGGAGGCTCTCCCAGCATGGGAGGTCTGCCCAGAACATTGCTCTGTGTCCAAAGAGGATTCCCTGCACCTCAGGCACTGGGGAGAGATTTTGTGCACACAGGAGAGCCTTGGCACACGCAGTGTTTCCCCACGGAAAGCAGTGTGAGAAGGAGCCCCTGCCAGGGAAGCATGGCCCTCTGCCACAGAAGCCCTCCATGCCACAGGCTGTCATGGACTCGGCTACAGGCCTTTGTGGCTGGAGAGACGGCAGATCCTCTGGAGGCTCTGGGTCAGTGTGCACTCCCCTTCGAGGAAACGAGGCATGTGGGAAGATTCCCTGCCCAAGAATGGCAAGCAGCCTGCTCCTTCCAATGAGACGCACGTGTGGTGTGAGAGGCTTGGCAGCAGAGAAGAAGCAAGAGGGGCAGCCAGAGGGGCAGCCAGAGAGGGGATGTGCACGCAGCTTGAAGGCCCCAGATCTCCTACATCCCAACCAGGGCATGCCGGCTCTGCCCAGCAGGCCCCATTCACAGGAGGGCACCCAGCTTCAGGATCTGCCCTTTCCCAGCCCTGAAACCACACACAGGCCCCACGCTGAGCCCTGCCAAGGGGGAACTTTGCTCCCCGCCTGGGCCGAATGGCACGACTGGGTTAGGGCAGAGAAGGCCCTGGGAGGCCTTCAGGGTGCTGCCACAGCATAGCAGTGCTCAGGCAAAGGCACTCTGCTTTCTGTAGGCTGGACGCACACTGGAGTTTCTGCTTGAGGCAGAGAGAGCTCAGCAGGGCGAGCCAGGGCTGAAGGCAAAGCAGAGAGTTTTTTGGTGGAGCGATGGCACCATCTGCTGGCTGCCAAGCATGGGAGCAGCCTCACTTCAAATGAGTTCCTGAGGCCATTTCCAAGCAGGAGGCACTCTGGCTGCACAGGCTCGAGAGTCCTGCTTAGGGCTTCCCTCTGGCAACAGAGTGGGTGCCAAGGGCCTGTGGGTGGGAAGGGGCTCGGAAGGCACAGGGGAGCCTTTGGGCCCCCAGTGCTCTCCCATGGAAAACGCTGCAGGCCCCATCGTCCATGAGCTCCTCCGAGGCTTGGCAGAGGGCAAGCTGTCCACAGCCGAAGGCTCCCTGCCAAGTGCTGCAGGCCTTTCTGCATGGCTCAGCGGCAGCTTCCTTGCAGGCTGCTGGTCCAGGGGCGTGTGTGCCCTGGTCCAGAGTGCTGTAGGAGGAGCTCCTAGCAAGGGGAGAGCAAGCCCCCTGTTTCCTTGGCGGAGACTGGCCTGTGCACACAGAGGCCTGCCAGCAGTGAAGACAGTGCAGGCAGCGAGGGCGTGTGGCAGGCAGCAAAGAGGTGGCAGGAGTCCTGCTTGCAAGTGGGGTCATGCCTGTCTTGTGCTCAGGCCCCAGTGGCCACGTGCACACACAGCCTCTGGACCCGCAGCTTCCCAGCAGTGCAAGACACACACAGGCAACACCCTGGGGCCTGCTCGCATGAACTGTGCTCTGTCGAGGTCCTGCTGGCTGGCAGTTTCCTAGGCCAGCACAGGCCCTAGGGAGGCCTGGCTGAGCCTGGGATGGGTCACAAACTAGCAGTGCCCAGGGAAAGCCTGGGACTGGAGGCCAGGCTACAGGCTCATTCCAGCTTGAGCCTGGTGCACAGAGCCTTCAGCTGGGACTTGCCGGGGGAATGCTCAGCACAGTGGCTTTGGCCTGCCATCCACGTTCCTCACTCGGGCCCTTCTGCCTGTTAGACCCACACTCCCTAGAAGTGTGTTCCTGAGGCAGTTGGACAGTTGGGGAAGTGGAGGCTCTCCCAGCATGGGAGGTCTGCCCAGAACATTGCTCTGTGTCCAAAGAGGATTCCCTGCACCTCAGGCACTGGGGAGAGATTTTGTGCACACAGGAGAGCCTTGGCACACGCAGTGTTTCCCCACGGAAAGCAGTGTGAGAAGGAGCCCCTGCCAGGGAAGCATGGCCCTCTGCCACAGAAGCCCTCCATGCCACAGGCTGTCATGGACTCGGCTACAGGCCTTTGTGGCTGGAGAGACGGCAGATCCTCTGGAGGCTCTGGGTCAGTGTGCACTCCCCTTCGAGGAAACGAGGCATGTGGGAAGATTCCCTGCCCAAGAATGGCAAGCAGCCTGCTCCTTCCAATGAGACGCACGTGTGGTGTGAGAGGCTTGGCAGCAGAGAAGAAGCAAGAGGGGCAGCCAGAGGGGCAGCCAGAGAGGGGATGTGCACGCAGCTTGAAGGCCCCAGATCTCCTACATCCCAACCAGGGCATGCCGGCTCTGCCCAGCAGGCCCCATTCACAGGAGGGCACCCAGCTTCAGGATCTGCCCTTTCCCAGCCCTGAAACCACACACAGGCCCCACGCTGAGCCCTGCCAAGGGGGAACTTTGCTCCCCGCCTGGGCCGAATGGCACGACTGGGTTAGGGCAGAGAAGGCCCTGGGAGGCCTTCAGGGTGCTGCCACAGCATAGCAGTGCTCAGGCAAAGGCACTCTGCTTTCTGTAGGCTGGACGCACACTGGAGTTTCTGCTTGAGGCAGAGAGAGCTCAGCAGGGCGAGCCAGGGCTGAAGGCAAAGCAGAGAGTTTTTTGGTGGAGCGATGGCACCATCTGCTGGCTGCCAAGCATGGGAGCAGCCTCACTTCAAATGAGTTCCTGAGGCCATTTCCAAGCAGGAGGCACTCTGGCTGCACAAGCTCGAGAGTCCTGCTTAGGACTTCCCTCTGGCAACAGAGTGGGTGCCAAGGGCCTGTGGGTGGGAAGGGGCTCGGAAGGCACAGGGGAGCCTTTGGGCCCCCAGTGCTCTCCCATGGAAAACGCTGCAGGCCCCATCGTCCATGAGCTCCTCCGAGGCTTGGCAGAGGGCAAGCTGTCCACAGCCGAAGGCTCCCTGCCAAGTGCTGCAGGCCTTTCTGCATGGCTCAGCGGCAGCTTCCTTGCAGGCTGCTGGTCCAGGGGCGTGTGTGCCCTGGTCCAGAGTGCTGTAGGAGGAGCTCCTAGCAAGGGGAGAGCAAGCCCCTTGTTTCCTTGGCGGAGACTGGCCTGTGCACACAGAGGCCTGCCAGCAGTGAAGACAGTGCAGGCAGCGAGGGCGTGTGGCAGGCAGCAAAGAGGTGGCAGGAGTCCTGCTTGCAAGTGGGGTCATGCCTGTCTTGTGCTCAGGCCCCAGTGGCCACGTGCACACACAGCCTCTGGACCCGCAGCTTCCCAGCAGTGCAAGACACACACAGGCAACACCCTGGGGCCTGCTCGCATGAACTGTGCTCTGTCGAGGTCCTGCTGGCTGGCAGTGGCCTAGGCCAGCACAGGCCCTAGGGAGGCCTGGCTGAGCCTGGGATGGGTCCCAAACTAGCAGTGCCCAGGGAAAGCCTGGGACTGGAGGCCAGGCTACAGGCTCATTCAGGCTGGAGCCTGGTGCACAGAGCCTTCAGCTGGGACTTGCCGGGCGAATGCTCAGCACAGTGGCTTTGGCCTGCCATCCACGTTCCTCACTCGGGCCCTTCTGCCTGTTAGACCCACACTCCCTAGAAGTGTGTTCCTGAGGCAGTTGGACAGTTGGGGAAGTGGAGGCTCTCCCAGCATGATAGGTCTGCCCAGAACATTGCTCTGTGTCCAAAGAGGATTCCCTGCACCTCAGGCACTGGGGAGAGATTTTGTGCACACAGGAGAGCCTTGGCACATGCAGTGTTTCCCCACGGAAAGCAGTGTGAGAAGGAGCCCCTGCCAGGGAAGCATGGCCCTCTGCCACAGAAGCCCTCCATGCCACAGGCTGTCATGGACTCGGCTATAGGCCTTTGTGGCTGGAGAGACGGCAGCTCCTCTGGAGGCTCTGGGTCAGTGTGCACTCCCCTTCGAGGAAACGAGGCGTGTGGGAAGATTCCCTGCCCAAGAATGGCAAGCAGCCTGCTCCTTCCAATGAGACGCACGTGTGGTGTGAGAGGCTTGGCAGCAGAGAAGAAGCAAGAGGGGCAGCCAGAGGGGCAGCCAGAGAGGGGATGTGCACGCAGCTTGAAGGCCCCAGATCTCCTACATCCCAACCAGGGCATGCCGGCTCTGCCCAGCAGGCCCCATTCACAGGAGGGCACCCAGCTTCAGGATCTGCCCTTTCCCAGCCCTGAAACCACACACAGGCCCCACGCTGAGCCCTGCCAAGGGGGAACTTTGCTCCCCGCCTGGGCCGAATGGCACGACTGGGTTAGGGCAGAGAAGGCCCTGGGAGGCCTTCAGGGTGCTGCCACAGCATAGCAGTGCTCAGGCAAAGGCACTCTGCTTTCTGTAGGCTGGACGCACACTGGAGTTTCTGCTTGAGGCAGAGAGAGCTCAGCAGGGCGAGCCAGGGCTGAAGGCAAAGCAGAGAGTTTTTTGGTGGAGCGATGGCACCATCTGCTGGCTGCCAAGCATGGGAGCAGCCTCACTTCAAATGAGTTCCTGAGGCCATTTCCAAGCAGGAGGCACTCTGGCTGCACAAGCTCGAGAGCCCTGCTTAGGACTTCCCTCTGGCAACAGAGTGGGTGCCAAGGGCCTGTGGGTGGGAAGGGGCTCGGAAGGCACAGGGGAGCCTTTGAGCCCCCAGTGCTCTCCCATGGACAACGCTGCAGGCCCCAGCATCCACGAACTGCTCCGAGGCTGGGCAGTGGGCAAGCTGTCCACAGCCGAAGGCTCCCTGCCAAGTGCTACAGGCCTTTCTGCATGGCTCAGCGGCAGCTTCCTTGCAGGCTGCTGGTCCAGGGGCGTGTGTGCCCTGGTCCAGAGTGCTGTAGGAGGAGCTCCTAGCAAGGGGAGAGCAAGCCCCTTGTTTCCTTGGCGGAGACTGGCCTGTGCACACAGAGGCCTGCCAGCAGTGAAGACAGTGCAGGCAGCGAGGGCGTGTGGCAGGCAGCAAAGAGGTGGCAGGAGTCCTGCTTGCAAGTGGGGTCATGCCTGTCTTGTGCTCAGGCCCCAGTGGCCACGTGCACACACAGCCTCTGGACCCGCAGCTTCCCAGCAGTGCAAGACACACACAGGCAACACCCTGGGGCCTGCTCGCATGAACTGTGCTCTGTCGAGGTCCTGCTGGCTGGCAGTTTCCTAGGCCAGCACAGGCCCTAGGGAGGCCTGGCTGAGCCTGGGATGGGTCCCAAACTAGCAGTGCCCAGGGAAAGCCTGGGACTGGAGGCCAGGCTACAGGCTCATTCCAGCTTGAGCCTGGTGCACAGAGCCTTCAGCTGGGACTTGCCGGGGGAATGCTCAGCACAGTGGCTTTGGCCTGCCATCCACGTTCCTCACTCGGGCCCTTCTGCCTGTTAGACCCACACTCCCTAGAAGTGTGTTCCTGAGGCAGTTGGACAGTTGGGGAAGTGGAGGCTCTCCCAGCATGGGAGGTCTGCCCAGAACATTGCTCTGTGTCCAAAGAGGATTCCCTGCACCTCAGGCACTGGGGAGAGATTTTGTGCACACAGGAGAGCCTTGGCACACGCAGTGTTTCCCCACGGAAAGCAGTGTGAGAAGGAGCCCCTGCCAGGGAAGCATGGCCCTCTGCCACAGAAGCCCTCCATGCCACAGGCTGTCATGGACTCGGCTACAGGCCTTTGTGGCTGGAGAGACGGCAGATCCTCTGGAGGCTCTGGGTCAGTGTGCACTCCCCTTCGAGGAAACGAGGCATGTGGGAAGATTCCCTGCCCAAGAATGGCAAGCAGCCTGCTCCTTCCAATGAGACGCACGTGTGGTGTGAGAGGCTTGGCAGCAGAGAAGAAGCAAGAGGGGCAGCCAGAGGGGCAGCCAGAGAGGGGATGTGCACGCAGCTTGAAGGCCCCAGATCTCCTACATCCCAACCAGGGCATGCCGGCTCTGCCCAGCAGGCCCCATTCACAGGAGGGCACCCAGCTTCAGGATCTGCCCTTTCCCAGCCCTGAAACCACACACAGGCCCCACGCTGAGCCCTGCCAAGGGGGAACTTTGCTCCCCGCCTGGGCCGAATGGCACGACTGGGTTAGGGCAGAGAAGGCCCTGGGAGGCCTTCAGGGTGCTGCCACAGCATAGCAGTGCTCAGGCAAAGGCACTCTGCTTTCTGTAGGCTGGACGCACACTGGAGTTTCTGCTTGAGGCAGAGAGAGCTCAGCAGGGCGAGCCAGGGCTGAAGGCAAAGCAGAGAGTTTTTTGGTGGAGCGATGGCACCATCTGCTGGCTGCCAAGCATGGGAGCAGCCTCACTTCAAATGAGTTCCTGAGGCCATTTCCAAGCAGGAGGCACTCTGGCTGCACAGGCTCGAGAGTCCTGCTTAGGGCTTCCCTCTGGCAACAGAGTGGGTGCCAAGGGCCTGTGGGTGGGAAGGGGCTCGGAAGGCACAGGGGAGCCTTTGGGCCCCCAGTGCTCTCCCATGGAAAACGCTGCAGGCCCCATCGTCCATGAGCTCCTCCGAGGCTTGGCAGAGGGCAAGCTGTCCACAGCCGAAGGCTCCCTGCCAAGTGCTGCAGGCCTTTCTGCATGGCTCAGCGGCAGCTTCCTTGCAGGCTGCTGGTCCAGGGGCGTGTGTGCCCTGGTCCAGAGTGCTGTAGGAGGAGCTCCTAGCAAGGGGAGAGCAAGCCCCCTGTTTCCTTGGCGGAGACTGGCCTGTGCACACAGAGGCCTGCCAGCAGTGAAGACAGTGCAGGCAGCGAGGGCGTGTGGCAGGCAGCAAAGAGGTGGCAGGAGTCCTGCTTGCAAGTGGGGTCATGCCTGTCTTGTGCTCAGGCCCCAGTGGCCACGTGCACACACAGCCTCTGGACCCGCAGCTTCCCAGCAGTGCAAGACACACACAGGCAACACCCTGGGGCCTGCTCGCATGAACTGTGCTCTGTCGAGGTCCTGCTGGCTGGCAGTGGCCTAGGCCAGCACAGGCCCTAGGGAGGCCTGGCTGAGCCTGGGATGGGTCCCAAACTAGCAGTGCCCAGGGAAAGCCTGGGACTGGAGGCCAGGCTACAGGCTCATTCAGGCTGGAGCCTGGTGCACAGAGCCTTCAGCTGGGACTTGCCGGGCGAATGCTCAGCACAGTGGCTTTGGCCTGCCATCCACGTTCCTCACTCGGGCCCTTCTGCCTGTTAGACCCACACTCCCTAGAAGTGTGTTCCTGAGGCAGTTGGACAGTTGGGGAAGTGGAGGCTCTCCCAGCATGATAGGTCTGCCCAGAACATTGCTCTGTGTCCAAAGAGGATTCCCTGCACCTCAGGCACTGGGGAGAGATTTTGTGCACACAGGAGAGCCTTGGCACATGCAGTGTTTCCCCACGGAAAGCAGTGTGAGAAGGAGCCCCTGCCAGGGAAGCATGGCCCTCTGCCACAGAAGCCCTCCATGCCACAGGCTGTCATGGACTCGGCTATAGGCCTTTGTGGCTGGAGAGACGGCAGCTCCTCTGGAGGCTCTGGGTCAGTGTGCACTCCCCTTCGAGGAAACGAGGCGTGTGGGAAGATTCCCTGCCCAAGAATGGCAAGCAGCCTGCTCCTTCCAATGAGACGCACGTGTGGTGTGAGAGGCTTGGCAGCAGAGAAGAAGCAAGAGGGGCAGCCAGAGGGGCAGCCAGAGAGGGGATGTGCACGCAGCTTGAAGGCCCCAGATCTCCTACATCCCAACCAGGGCATGCCGGCTCTGCCCAGCAGGCCCCATTCACAGGAGGGCACCCAGCTTCAGGATCTGCCCTTTCCCAGCCCTGAAACCACACACAGGCCCCACGCTGAGCCCTGCCAAGGGGGAACTTTGCTCCCCGCCTGGGCCGAATGGCACGACTGGGTTAGGGCAGAGAAGGCCCTGGGAGGCCTTCAGGGTGCTGCCACAGCATAGCAGTGCTCAGGCAAAGGCACTCTGCTTTCTGTAGGCTGGACGCACACTGGAGTTTCTGCTTGAGGCAGAGAGAGCTCAGCAGGGCGAGCCAGGGCTGAAGGCAAAGCAGAGAGTTTTTTGGTGGAGCGATGGCACCATCTGCTGGCTGCCAAGCATGGGAGCAGCCTCACTTCAAATGAGTTCCTGAGGCCATTTCCAAGCAGGAGGCACTCTGGCTGCACAAGCTCGAGAGCCCTGCTTAGGACTTCCCTCTGGCAACAGAGTGGGTGCCAAGGGCCTGTGGGTGGGAAGGGGCTCGGAAGGCACAGGGGAGCCTTTGGGCCCCCAGTGCTCTCCCATGGACAACGCTGCAGGCCCCAGCATCCACGAACTGCTCCGAGGCTGGGCAGAGGGCAAGCTGTCCACAGCCGAAGGCTCCCTGCCAAGTGCTGCAGGCCTTTCTGCATGGCTCAGCGGCAGCTTCCTTGCAGGCTGCTGGTCCAGGGGCATGTGTGCCCTGGTCCAGAGTGCTGTAGGAGGAGCTCCTAGCAAGGGGAGAGCAAGCCCCTTGTTTCCTTGGCGGAGACTGGCCTGTGCACACAGAGGCCTGCCAGCAGTGAAGACAGTGCAGGCAGCGAGGGCGTGTGGCAGGCAGCAAAGAGGTGGCAGGAGTCCTGCTTGCAAGTGGGGTCATGCCTGTCTTGTGCTCAGGCCCCAGTGGCCACGTTCACACACAGCCTCTGGACCCGCAGCTTCCCAGCAGTGCAAGACACACACAGGCAACACCCTGGGGCCTGCTCGCATGAACTGTGCTCTGTCGAGGTGCTGCTGGCTGGCAGTGGCCTAGGCCAGCACAGGCCCTAGGGAGGCCTGGCTGAGCCTGGGATGGGTCCCAAACTAGCAGTGCCCAGGGAAAGCCTGGGACTGGAGGCCAGGCTACAGGCTCATTCAGGCTGGAGCCTGGTGCACAGAGCCTTCAGCTGGGACTTGCCGGGGGAATGCTCAGCACAGTGGCTTTGGCCTGCCATCCACGTTCCTCACTCGGGCCCTTCTGCCTGTTAGACCCACACTCCCTAGAAGTGTGTTCCTGAGGCAGTTGGACAGTTGGGGAAGTGGAGGCTCTCCCAGCATGATAGGTCTGCCCAGAACATTGCTCTGTGTCCAAAGAGGATTCCCTGCACCTCAGGCACTGGGGAGAGATTTTGTGCACACAGGAGAGCCTTGGCACACGCAGTGTTTCCCCACGGAAAGCAGTGTGAGAAGGAGCCCCTGCCAGGGAAGCATGGCCCTCTGCCACAGAAGCCCTCCATGCCACAGGCTGTCATGGACTCGGCTATAGGCCTTTGTGGCTGGAGAGACGGCAGCTCCTCTGGAGGCTCTGGGTCAGTGTGCACTCCCCTTCGAGGAAACGAGGCGTGTGGGAAGATTCCCTGCCCAAGAATGGCAAGCAGCCTGCTCCTTCCAATGAGACGCACGTGTGGTGTGAGAGGCTTGGCAGCAGAGAAGAAGCAAGAGGGGCAGCCAGAGGGGCAGCCAGAGAGGGGATGTGCACGCAGCTTGAAGGCCCCAGATCTCCTACATCCCAACCAGGGCATGCCGGCTCTGCCCAGCAGGCCCCATTCACAGGAGGGCACCCAGCTTCAGGATCTGCCCTTTCCCAGCCCTGAAACCACACACAGGCCCCACGCTGAGCCCTGCCAAGGGGGAACTTTGCTCCCCGCCTGGGCCGAATGGCACGACTGGGTTAGGGCAGAGAAGGCCCTGGGAGGCCTTCAGGGTGCTGCCACAGCATAGCAGTGCTCAGGCAAAGGCACTCTGCTTTCTGTAGGCTGGACGCACACTGGAGTTTCTGCTTGAGGCAGAGAGAGCTCAGCAGGGCGAGCCAGGGCTGAAGGCAAAGCAGAGAGTTTTTTGGTGGAGCGATGGCACCATCTGCTGGCTGCCAAGCATGGGAGCAGCCTCACTTCAAATGAGTTCCTGAGGCCATTTCCAAGCAGGAGGCACTCTGGCTGCACAAGCTCGAGAGCCCTGCTTAGGACTTCCCTCTGGCAACAGAGTGGGTGCCAAGGGCCTGTGGGTGGGAAGGGGCTCGGAAGGCACAGGGGAGCCTTTGAGCCCCCAGTGCTCTCCCATGGACAACGCTGCAGGCCCCAGCATCCACGAACTGCTCCGAGGCTGGGCAGTGGGCAAGCTGTCCACAGCCGAAGGCTCCCTGCCAAGTGCTACAGGCCTTTCTGCATGGCTCAGCGGCAGCTTCCTTGCAGGCTGCTGGTCCAGGGGCGTGTGTGCCCTGGTCCAGAGTGCTGTAGGAGGAGCTCCTAGCAAGGGGAGAGCAAGCCCCCTGTTTCCTTGGCGGAGACTGGCCTGTGCACACAGAGGCCTGCCAGCAGTGAAGACAGTGCAGGCAGCGAGGGCGTGTGGCAGGCAGCAAAGAGGTGGCAGGAGTCCTGCTTGCAAGTGGGGTCATGCCTGTCTTGTGCTCAGGCCCCAGTGGCCACGTGCACACACAGCCTCTGGACCCGCAGCTTCCCAGCAGTGCAAGACACACACAGGCAACACCCTGGGGCCTGCTCGCATGAACTGTGCTCTGTCGAGGTCCTGCTGGCTGGCAGTTTCCTAGGCCAGCACAGGCCCTAGGGAGGCCTGGCTGAGCCTGGGATGGGTCCCAAACTAGCAGTGCCCAGGGAAAGCCTGGGACTGGAGGCCAGGCTACAGGCTCATTCCAGCTTGAGCCTGGTGCACAGAGCCTTCAGCTGGGACTTGCCGGGGGAATGCTCAGCACAGTGGCTTTGGCCTGCCATCCACGTTCCTCACTCGGGCCCTTCTGCCTGTTAGACCCACACTCCCTAGAAGTGTGTTCCTGAGGCAGTTGGACAGTTGGGGAAGTGGAGGCTCTCCCAGCATGGGAGGTCTGCCCAGAACATTGCTCTGTGTCCAAAGAGGATTCCCTGCACCTCAGGCACTGGGGAGAGATTTTGTGCACACAGGAGAGCCTTGGCACACGCAGTGTTTCCCCACGGAAAGCAGTGTGAGAAGGAGCCCCTGCCAGGGAAGCATGGCCCTCTGCCACAGAAGCCCTCCATGCCACAGGCTGTCATGGACTCGGCTACAGGCCTTTGTGGCTGGAGAGACGGCAGATCCTCTGGAGGCTCTGGGTCAGTGTGCACTCCCCTTCGAGGAAACGAGGCATGTGGGAAGATTCCCTGCCCAAGAATGGCAAGCAGCCTGCTCCTTCCAATGAGACGCACGTGTGGTGTGAGAGGCTTGGCAGCAGAGAAGAAGCAAGAGGGGCAGCCAGAGGGGCAGCCAGAGAGGGGATGTGCACGCAGCTTGAAGGCCCCAGATCTCCTACATCCCAACCAGGGCATGCCGGCTCTGCCCAGCAGGCCCCATTCACAGGAGGGCACCCAGCTTCAGGATCTGCCCTTTCCCAGCCCTGAAACCACACACAGGCCCCACGCTGAGCCCTGCCAAGGGGGAACTTTGCTCCCCGCCTGGGCCGAATGGCACGACTGGGTTAGGGCAGAGAAGGCCCTGGGAGGCCTTCAGGGTGCTGCCACAGCATAGCAGTGCTCAGGCAAAGGCACTCTGCTTTCTGTAGGCTGGACGCACACTGGAGTTTCTGCTTGAGGCAGAGAGAGCTCAGCAGGGCGAGCCAGGGCTGAAGGCAAAGCAGAGAGTTTTTTGGTGGAGCGATGGCACCATCTGCTGGCTGCCAAGCATGGGAGCAGCCTCACTTCAAATGAGTTCCTGAGGCCATTTCCAAGCAGGAGGCACTCTGGCTGCACAGGCTCGAGAGTCCTGCTTAGGGCTTCCCTCTGGCAACAGAGTGGGTGCCAAGGGCCTGTGGGTGGGAAGGGGCTCGGAAGGCACAGGGGAGCCTTTGGGCCCCCAGTGCTCTCCCATGGAAAACGCTGCAGGCCCCATCGTCCATGAGCTCCTCCGAGGCTTGGCAGAGGGCAAGCTGTCCACAGCCGAAGGCTCCCTGCCAAGTGCTGCAGGCCTTTCTGCATGGCTCAGCGGCAGCTTCCTTGCAGGCTGCTGGTCCAGGGGCGTGTGTGCCCTGGTCCAGAGTGCTGTAGGAGGAGCTCCTAGCAAGGGGAGAGCAAGCCCCCTGTTTCCTTGGCGGAGACTGGCCTGTGCACACAGAGGCCTGCCAGCAGTGAAGACAGTGCAGGCAGCGAGGGCGTGTGGCAGGCAGCAAAGAGGTGGCAGGAGTCCTGCTTGCAAGTGGGGTCATGCCTGTCTTGTGCTCAGGCCCCAGTGGCCACGTGCACACACAGCCTCTGGACCCGCAGCTTCCCAGCAGTGCAAGACACACACAGGCAACACCCTGGGGCCTGCTCGCATGAACTGTGCTCTGTCGAGGTCCTGCTGGCTGGCAGTTTCCTAGGCCAGCACAGGCCCTAGGGAGGCCTGGCTGAGCCTGGGATGGGTCCCAAACTAGCAGTGCCCAGGGAAAGCCTGGGACTGGAGGCCAGGCTACAGGCTCATTCCAGCTTGAGCCTGGTGCACAGAGCCTTCAGCTGGGACTTGCCGGGGGAATGCTCAGCACAGTGGCTTTGGCCTGCCATCCACGTTCCTCACTCGGGCCCTTCTGCCTGTTAGACCCACACTCCCTAGAAGTGTGTTCCTGAGGCAGTTGGACAGTTGGGGAAGTGGAGGCTCTCCCAGCATGGGAGGTCTGCCCAGAACATTGCTCTGTGTCCAAAGAGGATTCCCTGCACCTCAGGCACTGGGGAGAGATTTTGTGCACACAGGAGAGCCTTGGCACACGCAGTGTTTCCCCACGGAAAGCAGTGTGAGAAGGAGCCCCTGCCAGGGAAGCATGGCCCTCTGCCACAGAAGCCCTCCATGCCACAGGCTGTCATGGACTCGGCTACAGGCCTTTGTGGCTGGAGAGACGGCAGATCCTCTGGAGGCTCTGGGTCAGTGTGCACTCCCCTTCGAGGAAACGAGGCATGTGGGAAGATTCCCTGCCCAAGAATGGCAAGCAGCCTGCTCCTTCCAATGAGACGCACGTGTGGTGTGAGAGGCTTGGCAGCAGAGAAGAAGCAAGAGGGGCAGCCAGAGGGGCAGCCAGAGAGGGGATGTGCACGCAGCTTGAAGGCCCCAGATCTCCTACATCCCAACCAGGGCATGCCGGCTCTGCCCAGCAGGCCCCATTCACAGGAGGGCACCCAGCTTCAGGATCTGCCCTTTCCCAGCCCTGAAACCACACACAGGCCCCACGCTGAGCCCTGCCAAGGGGGAACTTTGCTCCCCGCCTGGGCCGAATGGCACGACTGGGTTAGGGCAGAGAAGGCCCTGGGAGGCCTTCAGGGTGCTGCCACAGCATAGCAGTGCTCAGGCAAAGGCACTCTGCTTTCTGTAGGCTGGACGCACACTGGAGTTTCTGCTTGAGGCAGAGAGAGCTCAGCAGGGCGAGCCAGGGCTGAAGGCAAAGCAGAGAGTTTTTTGGTGGAGCGATGGCACCATCTGCTGGCTGCCAAGCATGGGAGCAGCCTCACTTCAAATGAGTTCCTGAGGCCATTTCCAAGCAGGAGGCACTCTGGCTGCACAAGCTCGAGAGCCCTGCTTAGGACTTCCCTCTGGCAACAGAGTGGGTGCCAAGGGCCTGTGGGTGGGAAGGGGCTCGGAAGGCACAGGGGAGCCTTTGAGCCCCCAGTGCTCTCCCATGGACAACGCTGCAGGCCCCAGCATCCACGAACTGCTCCGAGGCTGGGCAGTGGGCAAGCTGTCCACAGCCGAAGGCTCCCTGCCAAGTGCTACAGGCCTTTCTGCATGGCTCAGCGGCAGCTTCCTTGCAGGCTGCTGGTCCAGGGGCGTGTGTGCCCTGGTCCAGAGTGCTGTAGGAGGAGCTCCTAGCAAGGGGAGAGCAAGCCCCTTGTTTCCTTGGCGGAGACTGGCCTGTGCACACAGAGGCCTGCCAGCAGTGAAGACAGTGCAGGCAGCGAGGGCGTGTGGCAGGCAGCAAAGAGGTGGCAGGAGTCCTGCTTGCAAGTGGGGTCATGCCTGTCTTGTGCTCAGGCCCCAGTGGCCACGTGCACACACAGCCTCTGGACCCGCAGCTTCCCAGCAGTGCAAGACACACACAGGCAACACCCTGGGGCCTGCTCGCATGAACTGTGCTCTGTCGAGGTCCTGCTGGCTGGCAGTTTCCTAGGCCAGCACAGGCCCTAGGGAGGCCTGGCTGAGCCTGGGATGGGTCCCAAACTAGCAGTGCCCAGGGAAAGCCTGGGACTGGAGGCCAGGCTACAGGCTCATTCCAGCTTGAGCCTGGTGCACAGAGCCTTCAGCTGGGACTTGCCGGGGGAATGCTCAGCACAGTGGCTTTGGCCTGCCATCCACGTTCCTCACTCGGGCCCTTCTGCCTGTTAGACCCACACTCCCTAGAAGTGTGTTCCTGAGGCAGTTGGACAGTTGGGGAAGTGGAGGCTCTCCCAGCATGGGAGGTCTGCCCAGAACATTGCTCTGTGTCCAAAGAGGATTCCCTGCACCTCAGGCACTGGGGAGAGATTTTGTGCACACAGGAGAGCCTTGGCACATGCAGTGTTTCCCCACGGAAAGCAGTGTGAGAAGGAGCCCCTGCCAGGGAAGCATGGCCCTCTGCCACAGAAGCCCTCCATGCCACAGGCTGTCATGGACTCGGCTACAGGCCTTTGTGGCTGGAGAGACGGCAGATCCTCTGGAGGCTCTGGGTCAGTGTGCACTCCCCTTCGAGGAAACGAGGCATGTGGGAAGATTCCCTGCCCAAGAATGGCAAGCAGCCTGCTCCTTCCAATGAGACGCACGTGTGGTGTGAGAGGCTTGGCAGCAGAGAAGAAGCAAGAGGGGCAGCCAGAGGGGCAGCCAGAGAGGGGATGTGCACGCAGCTTGAAGGCCCCAGATCTCCTACATCCCCAACCAGGGCATGCCGGCTCTGCCCAGCAGGCCCCATTCACAGGAGGGCACCCAGCTTCAGGATCTGCCCTTTCCCAGCCCTGAAACCACACACAGGCCCCACGCTGAGCCCTGCCAAGGGGGAACTTTGCTCCCCGCCTGGGCCGAATGGCACGACTGGGTTAGGGCAGAGAAGGCCCTGGGAGGCCTTCAGGGTGCTGCCACAGCATAGCAGTGCTCAGGCAAAGGCACTCTGCTTTCTGTAGGCTGGACGCACACTGGAGTTTCTGCTTGAAGCAGAGAGAGCTCAGCAGGGCGAGCCAGGGCTGAAGGCAAAGCAGAGAGTTTTTTGGTGGAGCGATGGCAACCATCTGCTGGCTGCCAAGCATGGGAGCAGCCTCACTTCAAATGAGTTCCTGAGGCCATTTCCAAGCAGGAGGCACTCTGGCTGCACAGGCTCGAGAGTCCTGCTTAGGGCTTCCTCTGGCAACAGAGTGGGTGCCAAGGGCCTGTGGGTGGGAAGGGGCTCGAAGGCACAGGGGAGCCTTTGGGCCCCCAGTGCTCTCCCATGGAAAACGCTGCAGGCCCCATCGGTCCATGAGCTCCTCCGAGGCTTGGCAGAGGGCAAGCTGTCCACAGCCGAAGGCTCCCTGCCAAGTGCTGCAGGCCTTTCTGCATGGCTCAGCGGCAGCTTCCTTGCAGGCTGCTGGTCCAGGGGCGTGTGTGCCCTGGTCCAGAGTGCTGTAGGAGGAGCTCCTAGCAAGGGGAGAGCAAGCCCCCTGTTTCCTTGGCGGAGACTGGCCTGTGCACACAGAGGCCTGCCAGCAGTGAAGACAGTGCAGGCAGCGAGGGCGTGTGGCAGGCAGCAAAAGAGGTGGCAGGAGTCCTGCTTGCAAGTGGGGTCATGCCTGTCTTGTGCTCAGGCCCCAGTGGCCACGTGCACACACAGCCTCTGGACCCGCAGCTTCCCAGCAGTGCAAGACACACACAGGCAACACCCTGGGGCCTGCTCGCATGAACTGTGCTCTGTCGAGGTCCTGCTGGCTGGCAGTTTCCTCGCCAGCACAGGCCCTAGGAGGCCTGGCTGAGCCTGGGATGGGTCCCAAACTAGCAGTGCCCAGGGGAAAGCCTGGGACTGGAGGCCAGGCTACAGGCTCATTCCAGCTTGAGCCTGGTGCACAGAGCCTTCAGCTGGGACTTGCCGGGGGAATGCTCAGCACAGTGGCTTTGGCCTGCCATCCACGTTCCTCACTCGGGCCCTTCTGCCTGTTAGACCCACACTCCCTAGAAGTGTGTTCCTGAGGCAGTTGGACAGTTGGGGAAGTGGAGGCTCTCCCAGCATGGGAGGTCTGCCCAGAACATTGCTCTGTGTCCAAAGAGGATTCCCTGCACCTCAGGCACTGGGGAGAGATTTTGTGCACACAGGAGAGCCTTGGCACACGCAGTGTTTCCCACGGAAAGCAGTGTGAGAAGGAGCCCCTGCCAGGGAAGCATGGCCCTCTGCCACAGAAGCCCTCCATGCCACAGGCTGTCATGGACTCGGCTACAGGCCTTTGTGGCTGGAGAGACGGCAGATCCTCTGGAGGCTCTGGGTCAGTGTGCACTCCCCTTCGAGGAAACGAGGCATGTGGGAAGATTCCCTGCCCAAGAATGGCAAGCAGCCTGCTCCTTCCAATGAGACGCACGTGTGGTGTGAGAGGCTTGGCAGCAGAGAAGAAGCAAGAGGGGCAGCCAGAGGGGCAGCCAGAGAGGGGATGTGCACGCAGCTTGAAGGCCCCAGATCTCCTACATCCCAACCAGGGCATGCCGGCTCTGCCCAGCAGGCCCCATTCACAGGAGGGCACCCAGCTTCAGGATCTGCCCTTTCCCAGCCCTGAAACCACACACAGGCCCCACGCTGAGCCCTGCCAAGGGGGAACTTTGCTCCCCGCCTGGGCCGAATGGCACGACTGGGTTAGGGCAGAGAAGGCCCTGGGAGGCCTTCAGGGTGCTGCCACAGCATAGCAGTGCTCAGGCAAAGGCACTCTGCTTTCTGTAGGCTGGACGCACACTGGAGTTTCTGCTTGAGGCAGAGAGAGCTCAGCAGGGCGAGCCAGGGCTGAAGGCAAAGCAGAGAGTTTTTTGGTGGAGCGATGGCACCATCTGCTGGCTGCCAAGCATGGGAGCAGCCTCACTTCAAATGAGTTCCTGAGGCCATTTCCAAGCAGGAGGCACTCTGGCTGCACAAGCTCGAGAGCCCTGCTTAGGACTTCCCTCTGGCAACAGAGTGGGTGCCAAGGGCCTGTGGGTGGGAAGGGGCTCGGAAGGCACAGGGGAGCCTTTGAGCCCCCAGTGCTCTCCCATGGACAACGCTGCAGGCCCCAGCATCCACGAACTGCTCCGAGGCTGGGCAGTGGGCAAGCTGTCCACAGCCGAAGGCTCCCTGCCAAGTGCTACAGGCCTTTCTGCATGGCTCAGCGGCAGCTTCCTTGCAGGCTGCTGGTCCAGGGGCGTGTGTGCCCTGGTCCAGAGTGCTGTAGGAGGAGCTCCTAGCAAGGGGAGAGCAAGCCCCTTGTTTCCTTGGCGGAGACTGGCCTGTGCACACAGAGGCCTGCCAGCAGTGAAGACAGTGCAGGCAGCGAGGGCGTGTGGCAGGCAGCAAAGAGGTGGCAGGAGTCCTGCTTGCAAGTGGGGTCATGCCTGTCTTGTGCTCAGGCCCCAGTGGCCACGTGCACACACAGCCTCTGGACCCGCAGCTTCCCAGCAGTGCAAGACACACACAGGCAACACCCTGGGGCCTGCTCGCATGAACTGTGCTCTGTCGAGGTGCTGCTGGCTGGCAGTGGCCTAGGCCAGCACAGGCCCTAGGGAGGCCTGGCTGAGCCTGGGATGGGTCCCAAACTAGCAGTGCCCAGGGAAAGCCTGGGACTGGAGGCCAGGCTACAGGCTCATTCAGGCTGGAGCCTGGTGCACAGAGCCTTCAGCTGGGACTTGCCGGGCGAATGCTCAGCACAGTGGCTTTGGCCTGCCATCCACGTTCCTCACTCGGGCCCTTCTGCCTGTTAGACCCACACTCCCTAGAAGTGTGTTCCTGAGGCAGTTGGACAGTTGGGGAAGTGGAGGCTCTCCCAGCATGATAGGTCTGCCCAGAACATTGCTCTGTGTCCAAAGAGGATTCCCTGCACCTCAGGCACTGGGGAGAGATTTTGTGCACACAGGAGAGCCTTGGCACATGCAGTGTTTCCCCACGGAAAGCAGTGTGAGAAGGAGCCCCTGCCAGGGAAGCATGGCCCTCTGCCACAGAAGCCCTCCATGCCACAGGCTGTCATGGACTCGGCTATAGGCCTTTGTGGCTGGAGAGACGGCAGCTCCTCTGGAGGCTCTGGGTCAGTGTGCACTCCCCTTCGAGGAAACGAGGCGTGTGGGAAGATTCCCTGCCCAAGAATGGCAAGCAGCCTGCTCCTTCCAATGAGACGCACGTGTGGTGTGAGAGGCTTGGCAGCAGAGAAGAAGCAAGAGGGGCAGCCAGAGGGGCAGCCAGAGAGGGGATGTGCACGCAGCTTGAAGGCCCCAGATCTCCTACATCCCAACCAGGGCATGCCGGCTCTGCCCAGCAGGCCCCATTCACAGGAGGGCACCCAGCTTCAGGATCTGCCCTTTCCCAGCCCTGAAACCACACACAGGCCCCACGCTGAGCCCTGCCAAGGGGGAACTTTGCTCCCCGCCTGGGCCGAATGGCACGACTGGGTTAGGGCAGAGAAGGCCCTGGGAGGCCTTCAGGGTGCTGCCACAGCATAGCAGTGCTCAGGCAAAGGCACTCTGCTTTCTGTAGGCTGGACGCACACTGGAGTTTCTGCTTGAGGCAGAGAGAGCTCAGCAGGGCGAGCCAGGGCTGAAGGCAAAGCAGAGAGTTTTTTGGTGGAGCGATGGCACCATCTGCTGGCTGCCAAGCATGGGAGCAGCCTCACTTCAAATGAGTTCCTGAGGCCATTTCCAAGCAGGAGGCACTCTGGCTGCACAAGCTCGAGAGCCCTGCTTAGGACTTCCCTCTGGCAACAGAGTGGGTGCCAAGGGCCTGTGGGTGGGAAGGGGCTCGGAAGGCACAGGGGAGCCTTTGAGCCCCCAGTGCTCTCCCATGGACAACGCTGCAGGCCCCAGCATCCACGAACTGCTCCGAGGCTGGGCAGTGGGCAAGCTGTCCACAGCCGAAGGCTCCCTGCCAAGTGCTACAGGCCTTTCTGCATGGCTCAGCGGCAGCTTCCTTGCAGGCTGCTGGTCCAGGGGCGTGTGTGCCCTGGTCCAGAGTGCTGTAGGAGGAGCTCCTAGCAAGGGGAGAGCAAGCCCCTTGTTTCCTTGGCGGAGACTGGCCTGTGCACACAGAGGCCTGCCAGCAGTGAAGACAGTGCAGGCAGCGAGGGCGTGTGGCAGGCAGCAAAGAGGTGGCAGGAGTCCTGCTTGCAAGTGGGGTCATGCCTGTCTTGTGCTCAGGCCCCAGTGGCCACGTGCACACACAGCCTCTGGACCCGCAGCTTCCCAGCAGTGCAAGACACACACAGGCAACACCCTGGGGCCTGCTCGCATGAACTGTGCTCTGTCGAGGTCCTGCTGGCTGGCAGTTTCCTAGGCCAGCACAGGCCCTAGGGAGGCCTGGCTGAGCCTGGGATGGGTCCCAAACTAGCAGTGCCCAGGGAAAGCCTGGGACTGGAGGCCAGGCTACAGGCTCATTCCAGCTTGAGCCTGGTGCACAGAGCCTTCAGCTGGGACTTGCCGGGCGAATGCTCAGCACAGTGGCTTTGGCCTGCCATCCACGTTCCTCACTCGGGCCCTTCTGCCTGTTAGACCCACACTCCCTAGAAGTGTGTTCCTGAGGCAGTTGGACAGTTGGGGAAGTGGAGGCTCTCCCAGCATGGGAGGTCTGCCCAGAACATTGCTCTGTGTCCAAAGAGGATTCCCTGCACCTCAGGCACTGGGGAGAGATTTTGTGCACACAGGAGAGCCTTGGCACACGCAGTGTTTCCCCACGGAAAGCAGTGTGAGAAGGAGCCCCTGCCAGGGAAGCATGGCCCTCTGCCACAGAAGCCCTCCATGCCACAGGCTGTCATGGACTCGGCTACAGGCCTTTGTGGCTGGAGAGACGGCAGATCCTCTGGAGGCTCTGGGTCAGTGTGCACTCCCCTTCGAGGAAACGAGGCATGTGGGAAGATTCCCTGCCCAAGAATGGCAAGCAGCCTGCTCCTTCCAATGAGACGCACGTGTGGTGTGAGAGGCTTGGCAGCAGAGAAGAAGCAAGAGGGGCAGCCAGAGGGGCAGCCAGAGAGGGGATGTGCACGCAGCTTGAAGGCCCCAGATCTCCTACATCCCAACCAGGGCATGCCGGCTCTGCCCAGCAGGCCCCATTCACAGGAGGGCACCCAGCTTCAGGATCTGCCCTTTCCCAGCCCTGAAACCACACACAGGCCCCACGCTGAGCCCTGCCAAGGGGGAACTTTGCTCCCCGCCTGGGCCGAATGGCACGACTGGGTTAGGGCAGAGAAGGCCCTGGGAGGCCTTCAGGGTGCTGCCACAGCATAGCAGTGCTCAGGCAAAGGCACTCTGCTTTCTGTAGGCTGGACGCACACTGGAGTTTCTGCTTGAGGCAGAGAGAGCTCAGCAGGGCGAGCCAGGGCTGAAGGCAAAGCAGAGAGTTTTTTGGTGGAGCGATGGCACCATCTGCTGGCTGCCAAGCATGGGAGCAGCCTCACTTCAAATGAGTTCCTGAGGCCATTTCCAAGCAGGAGGCACTCTGGCTGCACAGGCTCGAGAGTCCTGCTTAGGGCTTCCCTCTGGCAACAGAGTGGGTGCCAAGGGCCTGTGGGTGGGAAGGGGCTCGGAAGGCACAGGGGAGCCTTTGGGCCCCCAGTGCTCTCCCATGGAAAACGCTGCAGGCCCCATCGTCCATGAGCTCCTCCGAGGCTTGGCAGAGGGCAAGCTGTCCACAGCCGAAGGCTCCCTGCCAAGTGCTGCAGGCCTTTCTGCATGGCTCAGCGGCAGCTTCCTTGCAGGCTGCTGGTCCAGGGGCGTGTGTGCCCTGGTCCAGAGTGCTGTAGGAGGAGCTCCTAGCAAGGGGAGAGCAAGCCCCCTGTTTTCCTTGGCGGAGACTGGCCTGTGCACACAGAGGCCTGCCAGCAGTGAAGACAGTGCAGGCAGCGAGGGCGTGTGGCAGGCAGCAAAGAGGTGGCAGGAGTCCTGCTTGCAAGTGGGGTCATGCCTGTCTTGTGCTCAGGCCCCAGTGGCCACGTGCACACACAGCCTCTGGACCCGCAGCTTCCAGCAGTGCAAGACACACACAGGCAACACCCTGGGGCCTGCTCGCATGAACTGTGCTCTGTCGAGGTCCTGCTGGCTGGCAGTTTCCTAGGCCAGCACAGGCCCTAGGAGGCCTGGCTGAGCCTGGGATGGTCCCAAACTAGCAGTGCCCAGGGAAAGCCTGGACTGGAGGCCAGGCTACAGGCTCATTCCAGCTTGAGCCTGGTGCACAGAGCCTTCAGCTGGGACTTGCCGGGGGAATGCTCAGCACAGTGGCTTTGGCCTGCCATCCACGTTCCTCACTCGGGCCCTTCTGCCTGTTAGACCCACACTCCCTAGAAGTGTGTTCCTGAGGCAGTTGGACAGTTGGGGAAGTGGAGGCTCTCCCAGCATGGGAGGTCTGCCCAGAACATTGCTCTGTGTCCAAAGAGGATTCCCTGCACCTCAGGCACTGGGGAGAGATTTTGTGCACACAGGAGAGCCTTGGCACACGCAGTGTTTCCCCACGGAAAGCAGTGTGAGAAGGAGCCCCTGCCAGGGAAGCATGGCCCTCTGCCACAGAAGCCCTCCATGCCACAGGCTGTCATGGACTCGGCTACAGGCCTTTGTGGCTGGAGAGACGGCAGATCCTCTGGAGGCTCTGGTCAGTGTGCACTCCCCTTCGAGGAAACGAGGCATGTGGAAGATTCCCTGCCCAAGAATGGCAAGCAGCCTGCTCCTTCCAATGAGACGCACGTGTGGTGTGAGAGGCTTGGCAGCAGAGAAGAAGCAAGAGGGGCAGCCAGAGGGGCAGCCAGAGAGGGGATGTGCACGCAGCTTGAAGGCCCCAGATCTCCTACATCCCAACCAGGGCATGCCGGCTCTGCCCAGCAGGCCCCATTCACAGGAGGGCACCCAGCTTCAGGATCTGCCCTTTCCCAGCCCTGAAACCACACACAGGCCCCACGCTGAGCCCTGCCAAGGGGGAACTTTGCTCCCCGCCTGGGCCGAATGGCACGACTGGGTTAGGGCAGAGAAGGCCCTGGGAGGCCTTCAGGGTGCTGCCACAGCATAGCAGTGCTCAGGCAAAGGCACTCTGCTTTCTGTAGGCTGGACGCACACTGGAGTTTCTGCTTGAGGCAGAGAGAGCTCAGCAGGGCGAGCCAGGGCTGAAGGCAAAGCAGAGAGTTTTTTGGTGGAGCGATGGCACCATCTGCTGGCTGCCAAGCATGGGAGCAGCCTCACTTCAAATGAGTTCCTGAGGCCATTTCCAAGCAGGAGGCACTCTGGCTGCACAAGCTCGAGAGCCCTGCTTAGGACTTCCCTCTGGCAACAGAGTGGGTGCCAAGGGCCTGTGGGTGGGAAGGGGCTCGGAAGGCACAGGGGAGCCTTTGGGCCCCCAGTGCTCTCCCATGGAAAAACGCTGCAGGCCCCATCGTCCATGAGCTCCTCCGAGGCTTGGCAGAGGGCAAGCTGTCCACAGCCGAAGGCTCCCTGCCAAGTGCTGCAGGCCTTTCTGCATGGCTCAGCGGCAGCTTCCTTGCAGGCTGCTGGTCCAGGGGCGTGTGTGCCCTGGTCCAGAGTGCTGTAGGAGGAGCTCCTAGCAAGGGGAGAGCAAGCCCCTTGTTTCCTTGGCGGAGACTGGCCTGTGCACACAGAGGCCTGCCAGCAGTGAAGACAGTGCAGGCAGCGAGGGCGTGTGGCAGGCAGCAAAGAGGTGGCAGGAGTCCTGCTTGCAAGTGGGGTCATGCCTGTCTTGTGCTCAGGCCCCAGTGGCCACGTGCACACACAGCCTCTGGACCCGCAGCTTCCCAGCAGTGCAAGACACACACAGGCAACACCCTGGGGCCTGCTCGCATGAACTGTGCTCTGTCGAGGTGCTGCTGGCTGGCAGTGGCCTAGGCCAGCACAGGCCCTAGGGAGGCCTGGCTGAGCCTGGGATGGGTCCCAAACTAGCAGTGCCCAGGGAAAGCCTGGGACTGGAGGCCAGGCTACAGGCTCATTCAGGCTGGAGCCTGGTGCACAGAGCCTTCAGCTGGGACTTGCCGGGCGAATGCTCAGCACAGTGGCTTTGGCCTGCCATCCACGTTCCTCACTCGGGCCCTTCTGCCTGTTAGACCCACACTCCCTAGAAGTGTGTTCCTGAGGCAGTTGGACAGTTGGGGAAGTGGAGGCTCTCCCAGCATGATAGGTCTGCCCAGAACATTGCTCTGTGTCCAAAGAGGATTCCTGCACCTCAGGCACTGGGGAGAGATTTTGTGCACACAGGAGAGCCTTGGCACATGCAGTGTTTCCCCACGGAAAGCAGTGTGAGAAGGAGCCCCTGCCAGGGAAGCATGGCCCTCTGCCACAGAAGCCCTCCATGCCACAGGCTGTCATGGACTCGGCTATAGGCCTTTGTGGCTGGAGAGACGGCAGCTCCTCTGGAGGCTCTGGGTCAGTGTGCACTCCCCTTCGAGGAAACGAGGCGTGTGGGAAGATTCCCTGCCCAAGAATGGCAAGCAGCCTGCTCCTTCCAATGAGACGCACGTGTGGTGTGAGAGGCTTGGCAGCAGAGAAGAAGCAAGAGGGGCAGCCAGAGGGCAGCCAGAGAGGGGATGTGCACGCAGCTTGAAGGCCCCAGATCTCCTACATCCCAACCAGGGCATGCCGGCTCTGCCCAGCAGGCCCCATTCACAGGAGGGCACCCAGCTTCAGGATCTGCCCTTTCCCAGCCCTGAAACCACACACAGGCCCCACGCTGAGCCCTGCCAAGGGGGAACTTTGCTCCCCGCCTGGGCCGAATGGCACGACTGGGTTAGGGCAGAGAAGGCCCTGGGAGGCCTTCAGGGTGCTGCCACAGCATAGCAGTGCTCAGGCAAAGGCACTCTGCTTTCTGTAGGCTGGACGCACACTGGAGTTTCTGCTTGAGGCAGAGAGAGCTCAGCAGGGCGAGCCAGGGCTGAAGGCAAAGCAGAGAGTTTTTTGGTGGAGCGATGGCACCATCTGCTGGCTGCCAAGCATGGGAGCAGCCTCACTTCAAATGAGTTCCTGAGGCCATTTCCAAGCAGGAGGCACTCTGGCTGCACAAGCTCGAGAGCCCTGCTTAGGACTTCCCTCTGGCAACAGAGTGGGTGCCAAGGGCCTGTGGGTGGGAAGGGGCTCGGAGGCACAGGGAGCCTTTGAGCCCCCAGTGCTCTCCCATGGACAACGCTGCAGGCCCCAGCATCCACGAACTGCTCCGAGGCTGGGCAGTGGGCAAGCTGTCCACAGCCGAAGGCTCCCTGCCAAGTGCTACAGGCCTTTCTGCATGGCTCAGCGGCAGCTTCCTTGCAGGCTGCTGGTCCAGGGGCGTGTGTGCCCTGGTCCAGAGTGCTGTAGGAGGAGCTCCTAGCAAGGGGAGAGCAAGCCCCTTGTTTCCTTGGCGGAGACTGGCCTGTGCACACAGAGGCCTGCCAGCAGTGAAGACAGTGCAGGCAGCGAGGGCGTGTGGCAGGCAGCAAAGAGGTGGCAGGAGTCCTGCTTGCAAGTGGGGTCATGCCTGTCTTGTGCTCAGGCCCCAGTGGCCACGTGCACACACAGCCTCTGGACCGCCAGCTTCCCAGCAGTGCAAGACACACACAGGCAACACCCTGGGGCCTGCTCGCATGAACTGTGCTCTGTCGAGGTCCTGCTGGCTGGCAGTGGCCTAGGCCAGCACAGGCCCTAGGGAGGCCTGGCTGAGCCTGGGATGGGTCCCGAACTAGCAGTGCCCAGGGAAAGCCTGGGACTGGAGGCCAGGCTACAGGCTCATTCAGGCTGGAGCCTGGTGCACAGAGCCTTCAGCTGGGACTTGCCGGGCGAATGCTCAGCACAGTGGCTTTGGCCTGCCATCCACGTTCCTCACTCGGGCCCTTCTGCCTGTTAGACCCACACTCCCTAGAAGTGTGTTCCTGAGGCAGTTGGACAGTTGGGGAAGTGGAGGCTCTCCCAGCATGATAGGTCTGCCCAGAACATTGCTCTGTGTCCAAAGAGGATTCCCTGCACCTCAGGCACTGGGGAGAGATTTTGTGCACACAGGAGAGCCTTGGCACACGCAGTGTTTCCCCACGGAAAGCAGTGTGAGAAGGAGCCCCTGCCAGGGAAGCATGGCCCTCTGCCACAGAAGCCCTCCATGCCACAGGCTGTCATGGACTCGGCTATAGGCCTTTGTGGCTGGAGAGACGGCAGCTCCTCTGGAGGCTCTGGGTCAGTGTGCACTCCCCTTCGAGGAAACGAGGCGTGTGGGAAGATTCCCTGCCCAAGAATGGCAAGCAGCCTGCTCCTTCCAATGAGACGCACGTGTGGTGTGAGAGGCTTGGCAGCAGAGAAGAAGCAAGAGGGCAGCCAGAGGGGCAGCCAGAGAGGGGATGTGCACGCAGCTTGAAGGCCCCAGATCTCCTACATCCCAACCAGGGCATGCCGGCTCTGCCCAGCAGGCCCCATTCACAGGAGGGCACCCAGCTTCAGGATCTGCCCTTTCCCAGCCCTGAAACCACACACAGGCCCCACGCTGAGCCCTGCCAAGGGGGAACTTTGCTCCCCGCCTGGGCCGAATGGCACGACTGGGTTAGGGCAGAGAAGGCCCTGGAGGCCTTCAGGGTGCTGCCACAGCATAGCAGTGCTCAGGCAAAGGCACTCTGCTTTCTGTAGGCTGGACGCACACTGGAGTTTCTGCTTGAGGCAGAGAGAGCTCAGCAGGGCGAGCCAGGGCTGAAGGCAAAGCAGAGAGTTTTTTGGTGGAGCGATGGCACCATCTGCTGGCTGCCAAGCATGGAGCAGCCTCACTTCAAATGAGTTCCTGAGGCCATTTCCAAGCAGGAGGCACTCTGGCTGCACAAGCTCGAGAGCCCTGCTTAGGACTTCCCTCTGGCAACAGAGTGGTGCCAAGGGCCTGTGGGTGGGAAGGGGCTCGGAAGGCACAGGGGAGCCTTTGAGCCCCCAGTGCTCTCCCATGGACAAACGCTGCAGGCCCAGCATCCACGAACTGCTCCGAGGCTGGGCAGTGGGCAAGCTGTCCACAGCCGAAGGCTCCCTGCCAAGTGCTACAGGCCTTTCTGCATGGCTCAGCGGCAGCTTCCTTGCAGGCTGCTGGTCCAGGGGCGTGTGTGCCCTGGTCCAGAGTGCTGTAGGAGGAGCTCCTAGCAAGGGGAGAGCAAGCCCCTTGTTTCCTTGGCGGAGACTGGCCTGTGCACACAGAGGCCTGCCAGCAGTGAAGACAGTGCAGGCAGCGAGGGCGTGTGGCAGGCAGCAAAGAGGTGGCAGGAGTCCTGCTTGCAAGTGGGGTCATGCCTGTCTTGTGCTCAGGCCCCAGTGGCCACGTGCACACACAGCCTCTGGACCCGCAGCTTCCCAGCAGTGCAAGACACACACAGGCAACACCCTGGGGCCTGCTCGCATGAACTGTGCTCTGTCGAGGTCCTGCTGGCTGGCAGTGGCCTAGGCCAGCACAGGCCCTAGGGAGGCCTGGCTGAGCCTGGGATGGGTCCCAAACTAGCAGTGCCCAGGGAAAGCCTGGGACTGGAGGCCAGGCTACAGGCTCATTCAGGCTGGAGCCTGGTGCACAGAGCCTTCAGCTGGGACTTGCCGGGCGAATGCTCAGCACAGTGGCTTTGGCCTGCCATCCACGTTCCTCACTCGGGCCCTTCTGCCTGTTAGACCCACACTCCCTAGAAGTGTGTTCCTGAGGCAGTTGGACAGTTGGGGAAGTGGAGGCTCTCCCAGCATGATAGGTCTGCCCAGAACATTGCTCTGTGTCCAAAGAGGATTCCCTGCACCTCAGGCACTGGGGAGAGATTTTGTGCACACAGGAGAGCCTTGGCACACGCAGTGTTTCCCCACGGAAAGCAGTGTGAGAAGGAGCCCCTGCCAGGGAAGCATGGCCCTCTGCCACAGAAGCCCTCCATGCCACAGGCTGTCATGGACTCGGCTACAGGCCTTTGTGGCTGGAGAGACGGCAGATCCTCTGGAGGCTCTGGGTCAGTGTGCACTCCCCTTCGAGGAAACGAGGCATGTGGGAAGATTCCCTGCCCAAGAATGGCAAGCAGCCTGCTCCTTCCAATGAGACGCACGTGTGGTGTGAGAGGCTTGGCAGCAGAGAAGAAGCAAGAGGGGCAGCCAGAGGGGCAGCCAGAGAGGGGATGTGCACGCAGCTTGAAGGCCCCAGATCTCCTACATCCCAACCAGGGCATGCCGGCTCTGCCCAGCAGGCCCCATTCACAGGAGGGCACCCAGCTTCAGGATCTGCCCTTTCCCAGCCCTGAAACCACACACAGGCCCCACGCTGAGCCCTGCCAAGGGGGAACTTTGCTCCCCGCCTGGGCCGAATGGCACGACTGGGTTAGGGCAGAGAAGGCCCTGGGAGGCCTTCAGGGTGCTGCCACAGCATAGCAGTGCTCAGGCAAAGGCACTCTGCTTTCTGTAGGCTGGACGCACACTGGAGTTTCTGCTTGAGGCAGAGAGAGCTCAGCAGGGCGAGCCAGGGCTGAAGGCAAAGCAGAGAGTTTTTTGGTGGAGCGATGGCACCATCTGCTGGCTGCCAAGCATGGGAGCAGCCTCACTTCAAATGAGTTCCTGAGGCCATTTCCAAGCAGGAGGCACTCTGGCTGCACAAGCTCGAGAGCCCTGCTTAGGACTTCCCTCTGGCAACAGAGTGGGTGCCAAGGGCCTGTGGGTGGGAAGGGGCTCGGAAGGCACAGGGGAGCCTTTGGGCCCCCAGTGCTCTCCCATGGAAAACGCTGCAGGCCCCATCGTCCATGAGCTCCTCCGAGGCTTGGCAGAGGGCAAGCTGTCCACAGCCGAAGGCTCCCTGCCAAGTGCTGCAGGCCTTTCTGCATGGCTCAGCGGCAGCTTCCTTGCAGGCTGCTGGTCCAGGGGCGTGTGTGCCCTGGTCCAGAGTGCTGTAGGAGGAGCTCCTAGCAAGGGGAGAGCAAGCCCCTTGTTTCCTTGGCGGAGACTGGCCTGTGCACACAGAGGCCTGCCAGCAGTGAAGACAGTGCAGGCAGCGAGGGCGTGTGGCAGGCAGCAAAGAGGTGGCAGGAGTCCTGCTTGCAAGTGGGGTCATGCCTGTCTTGTGCTCAGGCCCCAGTGGCCACGTGCACACACAGCCTCTGGACCCGCAGCTTCCCAGCAGTGCAAGACACACACAGGCAACACCCTGGGGCCTGCTCGCATGAACTGTGCTCTGTCGAGGTGCTGCTGGCTGGCAGTGGCCTAGGCCAGCACAGGCCCTAGGGAGGCCTGGCTGAGCCTGGGATGGGTCCCAAACTAGCAGTGCCCAGGGAAAGCCTGGGACTGGAGGCCAGGCTACAGGCTCATTCAGGCTGGAGCCTGGTGCACAGAGCCTTCAGCTGGGACTTGCCGGGCGAATGCTCAGCACAGTGGCTTTGGCCTGCCATCCACGTTCCTCACTCGGGCCCTTCTGCCTGTTAGACCCACACTCCCTAGAAGTGTGTTCCTGAGGCAGTTGGACAGTTGGGGAAGTGGAGGCTCTCCCAGCATGATAGGTCTGCCCAGAACATTGCTCTGTGTCCAAAGAGGATTCCCTGCACCTCAGGCACTGGGGAGAGATTTTGTGCACACAGGAGAGCCTTGGCACATGCAGTGTTTCCCCACGGAAAGCAGTGTGAGAAGGAGCCCCTGCCAGGGAAGCATGGCCCTCTGCCACAGAAGCCCTCCATGCCACAGGCTGTCATGGACTCGGCTATAGGCCTTTGTGGCTGGAGAGACGGCAGCTCCTCTGGAGGCTCTGGGTCAGTGTGCACTCCCCTTCGAGGAAACGAGGCGTGTGGGAAGATTCCCTGCCCAAGAATGGCAAGCAGCCTGCTCCTTCCAATGAGACGCACGTGTGGTGTGAGAGGCTTGGCAGCAGAGAAGAAGCAAGAGGGGCAGCCAGAGGGGCAGCCAGAGAGGGGATGTGCACGCAGCTTGAAGGCCCCAGATCTCCTACATCCCAACCAGGGCATGCCGGCTCTGCCCAGCAGGCCCCATTCACAGGAGGGCACCCAGCTTCAGGATCTGCCCTTTCCCAGCCCTGAAACCACACACAGGCCCCACGCTGAGCCCTGCCAAGGGGGAACTTTGCTCCCCGCCTGGGCCGAATGGCACGACTGGGTTAGGGCAGAGAAGGCCCTGGGAGGCCTTCAGGGTGCTGCCACAGCATAGCAGTGCTCAGGCAAAGGCACTCTGCTTTCTGTAGGCTGGACGCACACTGGAGTTTCTGCTTGAGGCAGAGAGAGCTCAGCAGGGCGAGCCAGGGCTGAAGGCAAAGCAGAGAGTTTTTTGGTGGAGCGATGGCACCATCTGCTGGCTGCCAAGCATGGGAGCAGCCTCACTTCAAATGAGTTCCTGAGGCCATTTCCAAGCAGGAGGCACTCTGGCTGCACAAGCTCGAGAGCCCTGCTTAGGACTTCCCTCTGGCAACAGAGTGGGTGCCAAGGGCATGTGGGTGGGAAGGGGCTCGGAAGGCACAGGGGAGCCTTTGAGCCCCCAGTGCTCTCCCATGGAAAACGCTGCAGGCCCCAGCATCCACGAACTGCTCCGAGGCTGGGCAGTGGGCAAGCTGTCCACAGCCGAAGGCTCCCTGCCAAGTGCTACAGGCCTTTCTGCATGGCTCAGCGGCAGCTTCCTTGCAGGCTGCTGGTCCAGGGGCGTGTGTGCCCTGGTCCAGAGTGCTGTAGGAGGAGCTCCTAGCAAGGGGAGAGCAAGCCCCTTGTTTCCTTGGCGGAGACTGGCCTGTGCACACAGAGGCCTGCCAGCAGTGAAGACAGTGCAGGCAGCGAGGGCGTGTGGCAGGCAGCAAAGAGGTGGCAGGAGTCCTGCTTGCAAGTGGGGTCATGCCTGTCTTGTGCTCAGGCCCCAGTGGCCACGTGCACACACAGCCTCTGGACCCACAGCTTCCCAGCAGTGCAAGACACACACAGGCAACACCCTGGGGCCTGCTCGCATGAACTGTGCTCTGTCGAGGTCCTGCTGGCTGGCAGTTTCCTAGGCCAGCACAGGCCCTAGGGAGGCCTGGCTGAGCCTGGGATGGGTCCCAAACTAGCAGTGCCCAGGGAAAGCCTGGGACTGGAGGCCAGGCTACAGGCTCATTCCAGCTTGAGCCTGGTGCACAGAGCCTTCAGCTGGGACTTGCCGGGGGAATGCTCAGCACAGTGGCTTTGGCCTGCCATCCACGTTCCTCACTCGGGCCCTTCTGCCTGTTAGACCCACACTCCCTAGAAGTGTGTTCCTGAGGCAGTTGGACAGTTGGGGAAGTGGAGGCTCTCCCAGCATGGGAGGTCTGCCCAGAACATTGCTCTGTGTCCAAAGAGGATTCCCTGCACCTCAGGCACTGGGGAGAGATTTTGTGCACACAGGAGAGCCTTGGCACACGCAGTGTTTCCCCACGGAAAGCAGTGTGAGAAGGAGCCCCTGCCAGGGAAGCATGGCCCTCTGCCACAGAAGCCCTCCATGCCACAGGCTGTCATGGACTCGGCTACAGGCCTTTGTGGCTGGAGAGACGGCAGATCCTCTGGAGGCTCTGGGTCAGTGTGCACTCCCCTTCGAGGAAACGAGGCATGTGGGAAGATTCCCTGCCCAAGAATGGCAAGCAGCCTGCTCCTTCCAATGAGACGCACGTGTGGTGTGAGAGGCTTGGCAGCAGAGAAGAAGCAAGAGGGGCAGCCAGAGGGGCAGCCAGAGAGGGGATGTGCACGCAGCTTGAAGGCCCCAGATCTCCTACATCCCAACCAGGGCATGCCGGCTCTGCCCAGCAGACCCCATTCACAGGAGGGCACCCAGCTTCAGGATCTGCCCTTTCCCAGCCCTGAAACCACACACAGGCCCCACGCTGAGCCCTGCCAAGGGGGAACTTTGCTCCCCGCCTGGGCCGAATGGCACGACTGGGTTAGGGCAGAGAAGGCCCTGGGAGGCCTTCAGGGTGCTGCCACAGCATAGCAGTGCTCAGGCAAAGGCACTCTGCTTTCTGTAGGCTGGACGCACACTGGAGTTTCTGCTTGAGGCAGAGAGAGCTCAGCAGGGCGAGCCAGGGCTGAAGGCAAAGCAGAGAGTTTTTTGGTGGAGCGATGGCACCATCTGCTGGCTGCCAAGCATGGGAGCAGCCTCACTTCAAATGAGTTCCTGAGGCCATTTCCAAGCAGGAGGCACTCTGGCTGCACAAGCTCGAGAGCCCTGCTTAGGACTTCCCTCTGGCAACAGAGTGGGTGCCAAGGGCCTGTGGGTGGGAAGGGGCTCGGAAGGCACAGGGGAGCCTTTGGGCCCCCAGCGCTCTCCCATGGAAAACGCTGCAGGCCCCATCGTCCATGAGCTCCTCCGAGGCTTGGCAGAGGGCAAGCTGTCCACAGCCGAAGGCTCCCTGCCAAGTGCTGCAGGCCTTTCTGCATGGCTCAGCGGCAGCTTCCTTGCAGGCTGCTGGTCCAGGGGCGTGTGTGCCCTGGTCCAGAGTGCTGTAGGAGGAGCTCCTAGCAAGGGGAGAGCAAGCCCCTTGTTTCCTTGGCGGAGACTGGCCTGTGCACACAGAGGCCTGCCAGCAGTGAAGACAGTGCAGGCAGCGAGGGCGTGTGGCAGGCAGCAAAGAGGTGGCAGGAGTCCTGCTTGCAAGTGGGGTCATGCCTGTCTTGTGCTCAGGCCCCAGTGGCCACGTGCACACACAGCCTCTGGACCCGCAGCTTCCCAGCAGTGCAAGACACACACAGGCAACACCCTGGGGCCTGCTCGCATGAACTGTGCTCTGTCGAGGTGCTGCTGGCTGGCAGTGGCCTAGGCCAGCACAGGCCCTAGGGAGGCCTGGCTGAGCCTGGGATGGGTCCCAAACTAGCAGTGCCCAGGGAAAGCCTGGGACTGGAGGCCAGGCTACAGGCTCATTCAGGCTGGAGCCTGGTGCACAGAGCCTTCAGCTGGGACTTGCCGGGCGAATGCTCAGCACAGTGGCTTTGGCCTGCCATCCACGTTCCTCACTCGGGCCCTTCTGCCTGTTAGACCCACACTCCCTAGAAGTGTGTTCCTGAGGCAGTTGGACAGTTGGGGAAGTGGAGGCTCTCCCAGCATGATAGGTCTGCCCAGAACATTGCTCTGTGTCCAAAGAGGATTCCCTGCACCTCAGGCACTGGGGAGAGATTTTGTGCACACAGGAGAGCCTTGGCACATGCAGTGTTTCCCCACGGAAAGCAGTGTGAGAAGGAGCCCCTGCCAGGGAAGCATGGCCCTCTGCCACAGAAGCCCTCCATGCCACAGGCTGTCATGGACTCGGCTATAGGCCTTTGTGGCTGTAGAGACGGCAGCTCCTCTGGAGGCTCTGGGTCAGTGTGCACTCCCCTTCGAGGAAACGAGGCGTGTGGGAAGATTCCCTGCCCAAGAATGGCAAGCAGCCTGCTCCTTCCAATGAGACGCACGTGTGGTGTGAGAGGCTTGGCAGCAGAGAAGAAGCAAGAGGGGCAGCCAGAGGGGCAGCCAGAGAGGGGATGTGCACGCAGCTTGAAGGCCCCAGATCTCCTACATCCCAACCAGGGCATGCCGGCTCTGCCCAGCAGGCCCCATTCACAGGAGGGCACCCAGCTTCAGGATCTGCCCTTTCCCAGCCCTGAAACCACACACAGGCCCCACGCTGAGCCCTGCCAAGGGGGAACTTTGCTCCCCGCCTGGGCCGAATGGCACGACTGGGTTAGGGCAGAGAAGGCCCTGGGAGGCCTTCAGGGTGCTGCCACAGCATAGCAGTGCTCAGGCAAAGGCACTCTGCTTTCTGTAGGCTGGACGCACACTGGAGTTTCTGCTTGAGGCAGAGAGAGCTCAGCAGGGCGAGCCAGGGCTGAAGGCAAAGCAGAGAGTTTTTTGGTGGAGCGATGGCACCATCTGCTGGCTGCCAAGCATGGGAGCAGCCTCACTTCAAATGAGTTCCTGAGGCCATTTCCAAGCAGGAGGCACTCTGGCTGCACAAGCTCGAGAGCCCTGCTTAGGACTTCCCTCTGGCAACAGAGTGGGTGCCAAGGGCCTGTGGGTGGGAAGGGGCTCGGAAGGCACAGGGGAGCCTTTGAGCCCCCAGTGCTCTCCCATGGAAAACGCTGCAGGCCCCAGCATCCACGAACTGCTCCGAGGCTGGGCAGTGGGCAAGCTGTCCACAGCCGAAGGCTCCCTGCCAAGTGCTACAGGCCTTTCTGCATGGCTCAGCGGCAGCTTCCTTGCAGGCTGCTGGTCCAGGGGCGTGTGTGCCCTGGTCCAGAGTGCTGTAGGAGGAGCTCCTAGCAAGGGGAGAGCAAGCCCCTTGTTTCCTTGGCGGAGACTGGCCTGTGCACACAGAGGCCTGCCAGCAGTGAAGACAGTGCAGGCAGCGAGGGCGTGTGGCAGGCAGCAAAGAGGTGGCAGGAGTCCTGCTTGCAAGTGGGGTCATGCCTGTCTTGTGCTCAGGCCCCAGTGGCCACGTGCACACACAGCCTCTGGACCCACAGCTTCCCAGCAGTGCAAGACACACACAGGCAACACCCTGGGGCCTGCTCGCATGAACTGTGCTCTGTCGAGGTCCTGCTGGCTGGCAGTTTCCTAGGCCAGCACAGGCCCTAGGGAGGCCTGGCTGAGCCTGGGATGGGTCCCAAACTAGCAGTGCCCAGGGAAAGCCTGGGACTGGAGGCCAGGCTACAGGCTCATTCCAGCTGGAGCCTGGTGCACAGAGCCTTCAGCTGGGACTTGCCGGGGGAATGCTCAGCACAGTGGCTTTGGCCTGCCATCCACGTTCCTCACTCGGGCCCTTCTGCCTGTTAGACCCACACTCCCTAGAAGTGTGTTCCTGAGGCAGTTGGACAGTTGGGGAAGTGGAGGCTCTCCCAGCATGGGAGGTCTGCCCAGAACATTGCTCTGTGTCCAAAGAGGATTCCCTGCACCTCAGGCACTGGGGAGAGATTTTGTGCACACAGGAGAACCTTGGCACACGCAGTGTTTCCCCACGGAAAGCAGTGTGAGAAGGAGCCCCTGCCAGGGAAGCATGGCCCTCTGCCACAGAAGCCCTCCATGCCACAGGCTGTCATGGACTCGGCTACAGGCCTTTGTGGCTGGAGAGACGGCAGATCCTCTGGAGGCTCTGGGTCAGTGTGCACTCCCCTTCGAGGAAACGAGGCATGTGGGAAGATTCCCTGCCCAAGAATGGCAAGCAGCCTGCTCCTTCCAATGAGACGCACGTGTGGTGTGAGAGGCTTGGCAGCAGAGAAGAAGCAAGAGGGGCAGCCAGAGGGGCAGCCAGAGAGGGGATGTGCACGCAGCTTGAAGGCCCCAGATCTCCTACATCCCAACCAGGGCATGCCGGCTCTGCCCAGCAGGCCCCATTCACAGGAGGGCACCCAGCTTCAGGATCTGCCCTTTCCCAGCCCTGAAACCACACACAGGCCCCACGCTGAGCCCTGCCAAGGGGGAACTTTGCTCCCCGCCTGGGCCGAATGGCACGACTGGGTTAGGGCAGAGAAGGCCCTGGGAGGCCTTCAGGGTGCTGCCACAGCATAGCAGTGCTCAGGCAAAGGCACTCTGCTTTCTGTAGGCTGGACGCACACTGGAGTTTCTGCTTGAGGCAGAGAGAGCTCAGCAGGGCGAGCCAGGGCTGAAGGCAAAGCAGAGAGTTTTTTGGTGGAGCGATGGCACCATCTGCTGGCTGCCAAGCATGGGAGCAGCCTCACTTCAAATGAGTTCCTGAGGCCATTTCCAAGCAGGAGGCACTCTGGCTGCACAAGCTCGAGAGCCCTGCTTAGGACTTCCCTCTGGCAACAGAGTGGGTGCCAAGGGCCTGTGGGTGGGAAGGGGCTCGGAAGGCACAGGGGAGCCTTTGGGCCCCCAGCGCTCTCCCATGGAAAACGCTGCAGGCCCCATCGTCCATGAGCTCCTCCGAGGCTTGGCAGAGGGCAAGCTGTCCACAGCCGAAGGCTCCCTGCCAAGTGCTGCAGGCCTTTCTGCATGGCTCAGCGGCAGCTTCCTTGCAGGCTGCTGGTCCAGGGGCGTGTGTGCCCTGGTCCAGAGTGCTGTAGGAGGAGCTCCTAGCAAGGGGAGAGCAAGCCCCTTGTTTCCTTGGCGGAGACTGGCCTGTGCACACAGAGGCCTGCCAGCAGTGAAGACAGTGCAGGCAGCGAGGGCGTGTGGCAGGCAGCAAAGAGGTGGCAGGAGTCCTGCTTGCAAGTGGGGTCATGCCTGTCTTGTGCTCAGGCCCCAGTGGCCACGTGCACACACAGCCTCTGGACCCACAGCTTCCCAGCAGTGCAAGACACACACAGGCAACACCCTGGGGCCTGCTCGCATGAACTGTGCTCTGTCGAGGTCCTGCTGGCTGGCAGTTTCCTAGGCCAGCACAGGCCCTAGGGAGGCCTGGCTGAGCCTGGGATGGGTCCCAAACTAGCAGTGCCCAGGGAAAGCCTGGGACTGGAGGCCAGGCTACAGGCTCATTCAGGCTGGAGCCTGGTGCACAGAGCCTTCAGCTGGGACTTGCCGGGCGAATGCTCAGCACAGTGGCTTTGGCCTGCCATCCACGTTCCTCACTCGGGCCCTTCTGCCTGTTAGACCCACACTCCCTAGAAGTGTGTTCCTGAGGCAGTTGGACAGTTGGGGAAGTGGAGGCTCTCCCAGCATGGGAGGTCTGCCCAGAACATTGCTCTGTGTCCAAAGAGGATTCCCTGCACCTCAGGCACTGGGGAGAGATTTTGTGCACACAGGAGAGCCTTGGCACATGCAGTGTTTCCCCACGGAAAGCAGTGTGAGAAGGAGCCCCTGCCAGGGAAGCATGGCCCTCTGCCACAGAAGCCCTCCATGCCACAGGCTGTCATGGACTCGGCTATAGGCCTTTGTGGCTGGAGAGACGGCAGCTCCTCTGGAGGCTCTGGGTCAGTGTGCACTCCCCTTCGAGGAAACGAGGCGTGTGGGAAGATTCCCTGCCCAAGAATGGCAAGCAGCCTGCTCCTTCCAATGAGACGCACGTGTGGTGTGAGAGGCTTGGCAGCAGAGAAGAAGCAAGAGGGGCAGCCAGAGGGGCAGCCAGAGAGGGGATGTGCACGCAGCTTGAAGGCCCCAGATCTCCTACATCCCAACCAGGGCATGCCGGCTCTGCCCAGCAGGCCCCATTCACAGGAGGGCACCCAGCTTCAGGATCTGCCCTTTCCCAGCCCTGAAACCACACACAGGCCCCACGCTGAGCCCTGCCAAGGGGGAACTTTGCTCCCCGCCTGGGCCGAATGGCACGACTGGGTTAGGGCAGAGAAGGCCCTGGGAGGCCTTCAGGGTGCTGCCACAGCATAGCAGTGCTCAGGCAAAGGCACTCTGCTTTCTGTAGGCTGGACGCACACTGGAGTTTCTGCTTGAGGCAGAGAGAGCTCAGCAGGGCGAGCCAGGGCTGAAGGCAAAGCAGAGAGTTTTTTGGTGGAGCGATGGCACCATCTGCTGGCTGCCAAGCATGGGAGCAGCCTCACTTCAAATGAGTTCCTGAGGCCATTTCCAAGCAGGAGGCACTCTGGCTGCACAAGCTCGAGAGCCCTGCTTAGGACTTCCCTCTGGCAACAGAGTGGGTGCCAAGGGCCTGTGGGTGGGAAGGGGCTCGGAAGGCACAGGGGAGCCTTTGGGCCCCCAGCGCTCTCCCATGGAAAACGCTGCAGGCCCCATCGTCCATGAGCTCCTCCGAGGCTTGGCAGAGGGCAAGCTGTCCACAGCCGAAGGCTCCCTGCCAAGTGCTGCAGGCCTTTCTGCATGGCTCAGCGGCAGCTTCCTTGCAGGCTGCTGGTCCAGGGGCGTGTGTGCCCTGGTCCAGAGTGCTGTAGGAGGAGCTCCTAGCAAGGGGAGAGCAAGCCCCTTGTTTCCTTGGCGGAGACTGGCCTGTGCACACAGAGGCCTGCCAGCAGTGAAGACAGTGCAGGCAGCGAGGGCGTGTGGCAGGCAGCAAAGAGGTGGCAGGAGTCCTGCTTGCAAGTGGGGTCATGCCTGTCTTGTGCTCAGGCCCCAGTGGCCACGTGCACACACAGCCTCTGGACCCACAGCTTCCCAGCAGTGCAAGACACACACAGGCAACACCCTGGGGCCTGCTCGCATGAACTGTGCTCTGTCGAGGTCCTGCTGGCTGGCAGTTTCCTAGGCCAGCACAGGCCCTAGGGAGGCCTGGCTGAGCCTGGGATGGGTCCCAAACTAGCAGTGCCCAGGGAAAGCCTGGGACTGGAGGCCAGGCTACAGGCTCATTCCAGCTGGAGCCTGGTGCACAGAGCCTTCAGCTGGGACTTGCCGGGGGAATGCTCAGCACAGTGGCTTTGGCCTGCCATCCACGTTCCTCACTCGGGCCCTTCTGCCTGTTAGACCCACACTCCCTAGAAGTGTGTTCCTGAGGCAGTTGGACAGTTGGGGAAGTGGAGGCTCTCCCAGCATGGGAGGTCTGCCCAGAACATTGCTCTGTGTCCAAAGAGGATTCCCTGCACCTCAGGCACTGGGGAGAGATTTTGTGCACACAGGAGAACCTTGGCACACGCAGTGTTTCCCCACGGAAAGCAGTGTGAGAAGGAGCCCCTGCCAGGGAAGCATGGCCCTCTGCCACAGAAGCCCTCCATGCCACAGGCTGTCATGGACTCGGCTACAGGCCTTTGTGGCTGGAGAGACGGCAGATCCTCTGGAGGCTCTGGGTCAGTGTGCACTCCCCTTCGAGGAAACGAGGCATGTGGGAAGATTCCCTGCCCAAGAATGGCAAGCAGCCTGCTCCTTCCAATGAGACGCACGTGTGGTGTGAGAGGCTTGGCAGCAGAGAAGAAGCAAGAGGGGCAGCCAGAGGGGCAGCCAGAGAGGGGATGTGCACGCAGCTTGAAGGCCCCAGATCTCCTACATCCCAACCAGGGCATGCCGGCTCTGCCCAGCAGGCCCCATTCACAGGAGGGCACCCAGCTTCAGGATCTGCCCTTTCCCAGCCCTGAAACCACACACAGGCCCCACGCTGAGCCCTGCCAAGGGGGAACTTTGCTCCCCGCCTGGGCCGAATGGCACGACTGGGTTAGGGCAGAGAAGGCCCTGGGAGGCCTTCAGGGTGCTGCCACAGCATAGCAGTGCTCAGGCAAAGGCACTCTGCTTTCTGTAGGCTGGACGCACACTGGAGTTTCTGCTTGAGGCAGAGAGAGCTCAGCAGGGCGAGCCAGGGCTGAAGGCAAAGCAGAGAGTTTTTTGGTGGAGCGATGGCACCATCTGCTGGCTGCCAAGCATGGGAGCAGCCTCACTTCAAATGAGTTCCTGAGGCCATTTCCAAGCAGGAGGCACTCTGGCTGCACAAGCTCGAGAGCCCTGCTTAGGACTTCCCTCTGGCAACAGAGTGGGTGCCAAGGGCCTGTGGGTGGGAAGGGGCTCGGAAGGCACAGGGGAGCCTTTGGGCCCCCAGCGCTCTCCCATGGAAAACGCTGCAGGCCCCATCGTCCATGAGCTCCTCCGAGGCTTGGCAGAGGGCAAGCTGTCCACAGCCGAAGGCTCCCTGCCAAGTGCTGCAGGCCTTTCTGCATGGCTCAGCGGCAGCTTCCTTGCAGGCTGCTGGTCCAGGGGCGTGTGTGCCCTGGTCCAGAGTGCTGTAGGAGGAGCTCCTAGCAAGGGGAGAGCAAGCCCCTTGTTTCCTTGGCGGAGACTGGCCTGTGCACACAGAGGCCTGCCAGCAGTGAAGACAGTGCAGGCAGCGAGGGCGTGTGGCAGGCAGCAAAGAGGTGGCAGGAGTCCTGCTTGCAAGTGGGGTCATGCCTGTCTTGTGCTCAGGCCCCAGTGGCCACGTGCACACACAGCCTCTGGACCCGCAGCTTCCCAGCAGTGCAAGACACACACAGGCAACACCCTGGGGCCTGCTCGCATGAACTGTGCTCTGTCGAGGTGCTGCTGGCTGTCAGTGGCCTAGGCCAGCACAGGCCCTAGGGAGGCCTGGCTGAGCCTGGGATGGGTCCCAAACTAGCAGTGCCCAGGGAAAGCCTGGGACTGGAGGCCAGGCTACAGGCTCATTCAGGCTGGAGCCTGGTGCACAGAGCCTTCAGCTGGGACTTGCCGGGCGAATGCTCAGCACAGTGGCTTTGGCCTGCCATCCACGTTCCTCACTCGGGCCCTTCTGCCTGTTAGACCCACACTCCCTAGAAGTGTGTTCCTGAGGCAGTTGGACAGTTGGGGAAGTGGAGGCTCTCCCAGCATGATAGGTCTGCCCAGAACATTGCTCTGTGTCCAAAGAGGATTCCCTGCACCTCAGGCACTGGGGAGAGATTTTGTGCACACAGGAGAGCCTTGGCACATGCAGTGTTTCCCCACGGAAAGCAGTGTGAGAAGGAGCCCCTGCCAGGGAAGCATGGCCCTCTGCCACAGAAGCCCTCCATGCCACAGGCTGTCATGGACTCGGCTATAGGCCTTTGTGGCTGTAGAGACGGCAGCTCCTCTGGAGGCTCTGGGTCAGTGTGCACTCCCCTTCGAGGAAACGAGGCGTGTGGGAAGATTCCCTGCCCAAGAATGGCAAGCAGCCTGCTCCTTCCAATGAGACGCACGTGTGGTGTGAGAGGCTTGGCAGCAGAGAAGAAGCAAGAGGGGCAGCCAGAGGGGCAGCCAGAGAGGGGATGTGCACGCAGCTTGAAGGCCCCAGATCTCCTACATCCCAACCAGGGCATGCCGGCTCTGCCCAGCAGGCCCCATTCACAGGAGGGCACCCAGCTTCAGGATCTGCCCTTTCCCAGCCCTGAAACCACACACAGGCCCCACGCTGAGCCCTGCCAAGGGGGAACTTTGCTCCCCGCCTGGGCCGAATGGCACGACTGGGTTAGGGCAGAGAAGGCCCTGGGAGGCCTTCAGGGTGCTGCCACAGCATAGCAGTGCTCAGGCAAAGGCACTCTGCTTTCTGTAGGCTGGACGCACACTGGAGTTTCTGCTTGAGGCAGAGAGAGCTCAGCAGGGCGAGCCAGGGCTGAAGGCAAAGCAGAGAGTTTTTTGGTGGAGCGATGGCACCATCTGCTGGCTGCCAAGCATGGGAGCAGCCTCACTTCAAATGAGTTCCTGAGGCCATTTCCAAGCAGGAGGCACTCTGGCTGCACAAGCTCGAGAGCCCTGCTTAGGACTTCCCTCTGGCAACAGAGTGGGTGCCAAGGGCCTGTGGGTGGGAAGGGGCTCGGAAGGCACAGGGGAGCCTTTGAGCCCCCAGTGCTCTCCCATGGAAAACGCTGCAGGCCCCAGCATCCACGAACTGCTCCGAGGCTGGGCAGTGGGCAAGCTGTCCACAGCCGAAGGCTCCCTGCCAAGTGCTACAGGCCTTTCTGCATGGCTCAGCGGCAGCTTCCTTGCAGGCTGCTGGTCCAGGGGCGTGTGTGCCCTGGTCCAGAGTGCTGTAGGAGGAGCTCCTAGCAAGGGGAGAGCAAGCCCCTTGTTTCCTTGGCGGAGACTGGCCTGTGCACACAGAGGCCTGCCAGCAGTGAAGACAGTGCAGGCAGCGAGGGCGTGTGGCAGGCAGCAAAGAGGTGGCAGGAGTCCTGCTTGCAAGTGGGGTCATGCCTGTCTTGTGCTCAGGCCCCAGTGGCCACGTGCACACACAGCCTCTGGACCCACAGCTTCCCAGCAGTGCAAGACACACACAGGCAACACCCTGGGGCCTGCTCGCATGAACTGTGCTCTGTCGAGGTCCTGCTGGCTGGCAGTTTCCTAGGCCAGCACAGGCCCTAGGGAGGCCTGGCTGAGCCTGGGATGGGTCCCAAACTAGCAGTGCCCAGGGAAAGCCTGGGACTGGAGGCCAGGCTACAGGCTCATTCCAGCTGGAGCCTGGTGCACAGAGCCTTCAGCTGGGACTTGCCGGGGGAATGCTCAGCACAGTGGCTTTGGCCTGCCATCCACGTTCCTCACTCGGGCCCTTCTGCCTGTTAGACCCACACTCCCTAGAAGTGTGTTCCTGAGGCAGTTGGACAGTTGGGGAAGTGGAGGCTCTCCCAGCATGGGAGGTCTGCCCAGAACATTGCTCTGTGTCCAAAGAGGATTCCCTGCACCTCAGGCACTGGGGAGAGATTTTGTGCACACAGGAGAACCTTGGCACACGCAGTGTTTCCCCACGGAAAGCAGTGTGAGAAGGAGCCCCTGCCAGGGAAGCATGGCCCTCTGCCACAGAAGCCCTCCATGCCACAGGCTGTCATGGACTCGGCTATAGGCCTTTGTGGCTGGAGAGACGGCAGCTCCTCTGGAGGCTCTGGGTCAGTGTGCACTCCCCTTCGAGGAAACGAGGCGTGTGGGAAGATTCCCTGCCCAAGAATGGCAAGCAGCCTGCTCCTTCCAATGAGACGCACGTGTGGTGTGAGAGGCTTGGCAGCAGAGAAGAAGCAAGAGGGGCAGCCAGAGGGGCAGCCAGAGAGGGGATGTGCACGCAGCTTGAAGGCCCCAGATCTCCTACATCCCAACCAGGGCATGCCGGCTCTGCCCAGCAGGCCCCATTCACAGGAGGGCACCCAGCTTCAGGATCTGCCCTTTCCCAGCCCTGAAACCACACACAGGCCCCACGCTGAGCCCTGCCAAGGGGGAACTTTGCTCCCCGCCTGGGCCGAATGGCACGACTGGGTTAGGGCAGAGAAGGCCCTGGGAGGCCTTCAGGGTGCTGCCACAGCATAGCAGTGCTCAGGCAAAGGCACTCTGCTTTCTGTAGGCTGGACGCACACTGGAGTTTCTGCTTGAGGCAGAGAGAGCTCAGCAGGGCGAGCCAGGGCTGAAGGCAAAGCAGAGAGTTTTTTGGTGGAGCGATGGCACCATCTGCTGGCTGCCAAGCATGGGAGCAGCCTCACTTCAAATGAGTTCCTGAGGCCATTTCCAAGCAGGAGGCACTCTGGCTGCACAAGCTCGAGAGCCCTGCTTAGGACTTCCCTCTGGCAACAGAGTGGGTGCCAAGGGCCTGTGGGTGGGAAGGGGCTCGGAAGGCACAGGGGAGCCTTTGAGCCCCCAGTGCTCTCCCATGGAAAACGCTGCAGGCCCCAGCATCCACGAACTGCTCCGAGGCTGGGCAGTGGGCAAGCTGTCCACAGCCGAAGGCTCCCTGCCAAGTGCTACAGGCCTTTCTGCATGGCTCAGCGGCAGCTTCCTTGCAGGCTGCTGGTCCAGGGGCGTGTGTGCCCTGGTCCAGAGTGCTGTAGGAGGAGCTCCTAGCAAGGGGAGAGCAAGCCCCTTGTTTCCTTGGCGGAGACTGGCCTGTGCACACAGAGGCCTGCCAGCAGTGAAGACAGTGCAGGCAGCGAGGGCGTGTGGCAGGCAGCAAAGAGGTGGCAGGAGTCCTGCTTGCAAGTGGGGTCATGCCTGTCTTGTGCTCAGGCCCCAGTGGCCACGTGCACACACAGCCTCTGGACCCGCAGCTTCCCAGCAGTGCAAGACACACACAGGCAACACCCTGGGGCCTGCTCGCATGAACTGTGCTCTGTCGAGGTGCTGCTGGCTGGCAGTGGCCTAGGCCAGCACAGGCCCTAGGGAGGCCTGGCTGAGCCTGGGATGGGTCCCAAACTAGCAGTGCCCAGGGAAAGCCTGGGACTGGAGGCCAGGCTACAGGCTCATTCAGGCTGGAGCCTGGTGCACAGAGCCTTCAGCTGGGACTTGCCGGGCGAATGCTCAGCACAGTGGCTTTGGCCTGCCATCCACGTTCCTCACTCGGGCCCTTCTGCCTGTTAGACCCACACTCCCTAGAAGTGTGTTCCTGAGGCAGTTGGACAGTTGGGGAAGTGGAGGCTCTCCCAGCATGGGAGGTCTGCCCAGAACATTGCTCTGTGTCCAAAGAGGATTCCCTGCACCTCAGGCACTGGGGAGAGATTTTGTGCACACAGGAGAACCTTGGCACACGCAGTGTTTCCCCACGGAAAGCAGTGTGAGAAGGAGCCCCTGCCAGGGAAGCATGGCCCTCTGCCACAGAAGCCCTCCATGCCACAGGCTGTCATGGACTCGGCTACAGGCCTTTGTGGCTGGAGAGACGGCAGATCCTCTGGAGGCTCTGGGTCAGTGTGCACTCCCCTTCGAGGAAACGAGGCATGTGGGAAGATTCCCTGCCCAAGAATGGCAAGCAGCCTGCTCCTTCCAATGAGACGCACGTGTGGTGTGAGAGGCTTGGCAGCAGAGAAGAAGCAAGAGGGGCAGCCAGAGGGGCAGCCAGAGAGGGGATGTGCACGCAGCTTGAAGGCCCCAGATCTCCTACATCCCAACCAGGGCATGCCGGCTCTGCCCAGCAGGCCCCATTCACAGGAGGGCACCCAGCTTCAGGATCTGCCCTTTCCCAGCCCTGAAACCACACACAGGCCCCACGCTGAGCCCTGCCAAGGGGGAACTTTGCTCCCCGCCTGGGCCGAATGGCACGACTGGGTTAGGGCAGAGAAGGCCCTGGGAGGCCTTCAGGGTGCTGCCACAGCATAGCAGTGCTCAGGCAAAGGCACTCTGCTTTCTGTAGGCTGGACGCACACTGGAGTTTCTGCTTGAGGCAGAGAGAGCTCAGCAGGGCGAGCCAGGGCTGAAGGCAAAGCAGAGAGTTTTTTGGTGGAGCGATGGCACCATCTGCTGGCTGCCAAGCATGGGAGCAGCCTCACTTCAAATGAGTTCCTGAGGCCATTTCCAAGCAGGAGGCACTCTGGCTGCACAAGCTCGAGAGCCCTGCTTAGGACTTCCCTCTGGCAACAGAGTGGGTGCCAAGGGCCTGTGGGTGGGAAGGGGCTCGGAAGGCACAGGGGAGCCTTTGAGCCCCCAGTGCTCTCCCATGGAAAACGCTGCAGGCCCCATCGTCCATGAGCTCCTCCGAGGCTGGGCAGTGGGCAAGCTGTCCACAGCCGAAGGCTCCCTGCCAAGTGCTACAGGCCTTTCTGCATGGCTCAGCGGCAGCTTCCTTGCAGGCTGCTGGTCCAGGGGCGTGTGTGCCCTGGTCCAGAGTGCTGTAGGAGGAGCTCCTAGCAAGGGGAGAGCAAGCCCCCTGTTTCCTTGGCGGAGACTGGCCTGTGCACACAGAGGCCTGCCAGCAGTGAAGACAGTGCAGGCAGCGAGGGCGTGTGGCAGGCAGCAAAGAGGTGGCAGGAGTCCTGCTTGCAAGTGGGGTCATGCCTGTCTTGTGCTCAGGCCCCAGTGGCCACGTGCACACACAGCCTCTGGACCCGCAGCTTCCCAGCAGTGCAAGACACACACAGGCAACACCCTGGGGCCTGCTCGCATGAACTGTGCTCTGTCGAGGTCCTGCTGGCTGGCAGTGTCCTAGGCCAGCACAGGCCCTAGGGAGGCCTGGCTGAGCCTGGGATGGGTCCCAAACTAGCAGTGCCCAGGGAAAGCCTGGGACTGGAGGCCAGGCTACAGGCTCATTCCAGCTGGAGCCTGGTGCACAGAGCCTTCAGCTGGGACTTGCCGGGGGAATGCTCAGCACAGTGGCTTTGGCCTGCCATCCACGTTCCTCACTCGGGCCCTTCTGCCTGTTAGACCCACACTCCCTAGAAGTGTGTTCCTGAGGCAGTTGGACAGTTGGGGAAGTGGAGGCTCTCCCAGCATGGGAGGTCTGCCCAGAACATTGCTCTGTGTCCAAAGAGGATTCCCTGCACCTCAGGCACTGGGGAGAGATTTTGTGCACACAGGAGAGCCTTGGCACACGCAGTGTTTCCCCACGGAAAGCAGTGTGAGAAGGAGCCCCTGCCAGGGAAGCATGGCCCTCTGCCACAGAAGCCCTCCATGCCACAGGCTGTCATGGACTCGGCTACAGGCCTTTGTGGCTGGAGAGACGGCAGATCCTCTGGAGGCTCTGGGTCAGTGTGCACTCCCCTTCGAGGAAACGAGGCATGTGGGAAGATTCCCTGCCCAAGAATGGCAAGCAGCCTGCTCCTTCCAATGAGACGCACGTGTGGTGTGAGAGGCTTGGCAGCAGAGAAGAAGCAAGAGGGGCAGCCAGAGGGGCAGCCAGAGAGGGGATGTGCACGCAGCTTGAAGGCCCCAGATCTCCTACATCCCAACCAGGGCATGCCGGCTCTGCCCAGCAGGCCCCATTCACAGGAGGGCACCCAGCTTCAGGATCTGCCCTTTCCCAGCCCTGAAACCACACACAGGCCCCACGCTGAGCCCTGCCAAGGGGGAACTTTGCTCCCCGCCTGGGCCGAATGGCACGACTGGGTTAGGGCAGAGAAGGCCCTGGGAGGCCTTCAGGGTGCTGCCACAGCATAGCAGTGCTCAGGCAAAGGCACTCTGCTTTCTGTAGGCTGGACGCACACTGGAGTTTCTGCTTGAGGCAGAGAGAGCTCAGCAGGGCGAGCCAGGGCTGAAGGCAAAGCAGAGAGTTTTTTGGTGGAGCGATGGCACCATCTGCTGGCTGCCAAGCATGGGAGCAGCCTCACTTCAAATGAGTTCCTGAGGCCATTTCCAAGCAGGAGGCACTCTGGCTGCACAAGCTCGAGAGCCCTGCTTAGGACTTCCCTCTGGCAACAGAGTGGGTGCCAAGGGCCTGTGGGTGGGAAGGGGCTCGGAAGGCACAGGGGAGCCTTTGGGCCCCCAGTGCTCTCCCATGGAAAACGCTGCAGGCCCCATCGTCCATGAGCTCCTCCGAGGCTTGGCAGAGGGCAAGCTGTCCACAGCCGAAGGCTCCCTGCCAAGTGCTGCAGGCCTTTCTGCATGGCTCAGCGGCAGCTTCCTTGCAGGCTGCTGGTCCAGGGGCGTGTGTGCCCTGGTCCAGAGTGCTGTAGGAGGAGCTCCTAGCAAGGGGAGAGCAAGCCCCTTGTTTCCTTGGCGGAGACTGGCCTGTGCACACAGAGGCCTGCCAGCAGTGAAGACAGTGCAGGCAGCGAGGGCGTGTGGCAGGCAGCAAAGAGGTGGCAGGAGTCCTGCTTGCAAGTGGGGTCATGCCTGTCTTGTGCTCAGGCCCCAGTGGCCACGTGCACACACAGCCTCTGGACCCGCAGCTTCCCAGCAGTGCAAGACACACACAGGCAACACCCTGGGGCCTGCTCGCATGAACTGTGCTCTGTCGAGGTGCTGCTGGCTGGCAGTGGCCTAGGCCAGCACAGGCCCTAGGGAGGCCTGGCTGAGCCTGGGATGGGTCCCAAACTAGCAGTGCCCAGGGAAAGCCTGGGACTGGAGGCCAGGCTACAGGCTCATTCAGGCTGGAGCCTGGTGCACAGAGCCTTCAGCTGGGACTTGCCGGGCGAATGCTCAGCACAGTGGCTTTGGCCTGCCATCCACGTTCCTCACTCGGGCCCTTCTGCCTGTTAGACCCACACTCCCTAGAAGTGTGTTCCTGAGGCAGTTGGACAGTTGGGGAAGTGGAGGCTCTCCCAGCATGATAGGTCTGCCCAGAACATTGCTCTGTGTCCAAAGAGGATTCCCTGCACCTCAGGCACTGGGGAGAGATTTTGTGCACACAGGAGAGCCTTGGCACATGCAGTGTTTCCCCACGGAAAGCAGTGTGAGAAGGAGCCCCTGCCAGGGAAGCATGGCCCTCTGCCACAGAAGCCCTCCATGCCACAGGCTGTCATGGACTCGGCTACAGGCCTTTGTGGC